>NC_069145.1:61449556-61498551 GCF_943734635.1 Anopheles cruzii
TGGGGAATTCGTAACCCAAATTGTAGTGTGCCGTTCGTTTCGGTTTCTATGATGTTTTATCTCGGCCAACACCGGAGCCAACGGAGGCGCAGCATATGTCGGACTGTATGGACTGTCGCGAAAAGTATTGTGTGCCCGAGGCTCCTGATAACGGGGCCCGCGGGGCGCACCGTTCCGCCGGTTGATTATTGTAATTATCAAACCAATAATACGTACCCTAAGCGGAACTCGTGACGATCGAGTGGGGTCTGGGTCGCTACCGGCCCATCCCAGCTATCTGATGGGGGGGTTCGATTGCAACAGATGGCGCCCTAGAAAGGGGCCTAGAAAATCAATATTTATCAATATTTTAATGTTTAATAATGGGTAGGAATTTACTTTGTTTTTGTGTCCCACTTTTCAAGGGAAGTTTCGTTGTGAGTTGCGTTTGAAAATTGTCCAATTCTTACCCTAATGAAATACTGTTTTTCAAGTTGGTGATGACCTTTTTGTTGCTACTCCAATCACACCGATCGATAGCAATCTTAATCACCTGCTCCTTCACAAAATCGTCATCATAGACCTCGGTTCGAAGATCCGATACAAAGAAGAAGGGAAAAGGATGATTTTGCCCTCGAAATGCTCTTCACACCACAAGCTGCTGCCGTGGTGAGTTGCATAACCCCGATGGTGGTGATTGATGCTCGCGCGTCCTGCTGGTGCGCAAAATTATCATGCTCAACATGTGGGTTCGGGCTATGCTCTCCGATCGCGGCCGCGCATAGCGGCGCGGCGAAAGGAATCCGGGCGACGAACCGAACCGAGATGGGCATACTTTTGGTGACCTGTTGCAGAAACGAACACCTTGCGACCCTGATGCCTGAATGGCGCACCATATGCTCTCTCGAGCCCCGCTCCGCCCGCACGATTCCCGTTTCCTGATTTACCACCGAAATTTGCTCCCTTCGAGCGAACGAGAAAGTGTGTGGCTTTCTACTCAATCAAGCCCTGTTTTTGTGGTGTGCAACCATCGCTTGACGCCTTTCGAAAATGATTAATTTTTAGTTCCTCAGTTTCGCGAGGTTCAAAATTCGCGATTTGAATTATCGCGATTCAAATGCAACACGTTGATGAGTACCGGGGACGAGCTAGCCAGCTCTTCTCTCCCTCACAATCTGGCCAATCGGCATTGGCAACATATTAATCGCAAACGGGCGATCAAGATACAGGGGACGAGAGTTGGAAAACGAAACCGCGAAATATGCTGGTGGTAGATGATGTGAGTGCGCGGTCGGTGATGGGGCCGCCGCCGCCAACGACCTCGAATGCACCGAGCGAATGCGTGATGCACATGCTTATTTGTGCCGGCGACAGATGTTGTGGCTGTGGTTTGGGTCCCTGCGCCGAAGCTGAGAAAGTATGGTAAGATAGCGCGACGGACGACGGCGCTATGCTGCTGGGGCTTCGAGTACGGGATTTACATGACGCGCTCCACTTACTGTGTCGTGGTGGTGGTGGTGCAGTCATACAGGGGTCGCTGGGTGTGAAGGTTTGCTCAAAAGGAACACTTTTTTTCCCCGGTGGGACACCTAATCCCCAGCCACCGAGAACGATTGCCGATGGTTCGTACAATTAAATGACCAACCAGCAATTGTGTCTAATGTTTATTATGTTGTTTATAGAGATAATTTTTGATACCTACAAAGATATGATCTTAATTTTGTGTAAAAGTTTGAATTCTTCTAGTAACTATTTTAATTATTTACTTATTTCTTTATTAATGACGCCCTAATAGATGGATGAGTCTACATTAGACTGTACAAGAGCATGTTTACCGACCATGTTTAATTAAAATCAAAATGCTGTTGCTTTAATTTAACTTTAAATTGGATGACCACCAAAGAAGAAATTATCGTAAATCTTTATCCTAGGAAAAATTATTTAAATTAATGTAAGTTTAACGTATTGACAACTTAAAAGATTTACTTAATGAAACAGTTATTAAGAAGAGATAGATGCACAAACATCGCGACACTAATCAAAGTACATATTAAAGTCAAGAAGTGATTAAGAAATTTGTATAAACTGCTGGCCAATAAAATAGGTAAAAGTATTTAAACTGCATTATTTGATCATTTTTCAAAACCTATTGCATTCACAGGTATTATAATGGTAGCACAAGATAGTAGTACTAAAAATAATATAACGATAATCTAAAAGAGGTGAAAAATTCTAGGAATTCGCTTATTACAATAGAAAGCAGTGGAAAGTACTAGCCCAATAAAATAGGTAAAACTTTGTATAAGGCAAATCCGTACGAACAGAACTAGTAACGGATCATTATTTCCGGGCATCGAACAAACATCGCACAGGAGCCGAAAAGTTAAATCGAGTAAGGAATGTCGACCAGTCAATACGGGATGTCAAGATCTTAAATACGAAAACAGCTTGAGCCGCGATCGTCTACGATGATCGTAGCCCAATTAGAAGGCAAGTCTACGAACAGCGGATCTAGTGAACTTGTGTTGTAAGGCCTCAATGCGATCAATCTAACATTGATGCAGCGGATGCCACACAAGCAAACATTACACTAGGAATGTTTTATGTCAACCGAAACTATTTATTTATTTATCTGGAACACAAAGAAATGATAAACTTGACTATCCAAAATCAATGGAACTGATTGAGTTAAGTTTTTGTTTTCATAAGACTCGAGATAGCCAAATGTTTGACAAAATTACCGTTAATTCATTTAAAAGACCTTAAATTCGTTACAACAAACTCAAAAAGGCTATTAGGGTCAGATTTTCATGTCATTAAGTGTAGAAATGAAACGTGTAAAGCTCTCAACGTAGATAAGCAACATAACTCAGTGCAGCTTCAGTCGGCCCGCGGAACCTTCTAGATTAACCCATCATAGACCGCACGGAGATCGAGCATACCACCCTCTCGACGAGGTGGCTTCCGACGATGATCGTGCAATTTTGCCCTCTCTCTCCCTCTCATCTAATCCTAATGATCGCTCGGCGATTGTCGCCCGCTCCGTGCGCTCCCCCCTGGCGGCGCTGCGTTCCGTAATGAGGAATGTTCCAAATCCTAGTCTGTGAACGGTGCGAGCACTTGAACCGCACTGTGCACCCGCTGGCCGATGTAATTTGTGTACCACCCTGTACCGCGACCACCGCGGCGGGATACTAGCGTCGCGGGCCCGCCACAGAACACTTGAACCGCCGCCACCGCAAAGTGGTCTTTTCTCGAACCGCAGCTCTCCGCAGCAGCCGCTGGCCCCTTCTTGGGTCTTTGAAACACGATCTGCTGTTGCATGTTTCGTGGTGCTCCGGTGTGTGTGGCGATGTTGTGGGAGAATGCACCATCGAGCAGCGGGCAGGCCACGGCAGGAGGATTAGGATAGGTCACGGAGTGGGCACGACGGTGGTCGCGCGCTCCGTGTCTGTCGGTTGTCTGTCTTTGATGAGGGTGGAAACCGTGAGTGTGAATCGCACCAAAGACCACCACCATCGAGAGGGAGAGAGAGAGGGAGATCAGCATCCGTGATGCGCACGCGTGTGTCTGTGTGTTCCTATTTCGGTAGTGGAAAGGTACGATCATCGGGGTTCACCTTACGCGCGAGTTGCGTGTTGAGGCGGCGCAAGTAATTAGACGGCCGAGAGAGCGCAGGGATGCGTCCCGGGACATCCGAAAACCAATTCTGACAGCGCCGCAGCAGCATCACCCCGTGTGACACGATCCGTTCGATTCTCTGCTTCTTCCTCCCGTGTTGGATCCACATCCGGTCCGCTGACGATCGATCGAGCACAGCCAGCATAATCCGTCTACGCATGATGACGGTGCTACTTCGTGTGCGCTTGGAGAAGTTGGTGGAAGTTGTCGGGAATTATGCCAGTGGCACAGAGGAGGTCCTCCGACGGAGCCCAATAATGCGGGCTCGTCGGTGATGCTCCGGTCTCCGGATGAGATGAGCCTAATGTTGACGTTTGACAGGTGCAGCTCAGGAAGCGCCTCCGGAGCAAGGTTAAACGGTTCGTTTAGGATTTGAGTACACGAGAAGTTTTCGGTGCTTCGGAGCAGCTGTCAAGCTTTTCATTGATGGGCAAAATATGCTGAGTAGTAATGTTTCCAGCAAGCGATCCGATAGATTCGTCGGTTAGTTCAAGCCAGATCGCGTCAAGATTGGAGGCTTCTGATTCGACGTCACAAAAACACGACCATATCAATCTCAATCCGTTCGCTCTCCGGTCCTCCCCGGTTAACAAGCCATTCTTTCCACGACCCATTTTTTCTCCCCAAAAAAGAAAAAAGGGTGTCTGCAGACGGGTGGAAAATATCGTAAATCCACCGCGGCGCAGGGGCGGGATCGGGATCGGGTGGGGTTTTGTTTATCCTGTGACAACAACCCAACTTTGCCGCGGTGCCGCACCGTACCGAGAGTTCCACGAATTTTCGGTGCTCGCGATGCGTGTTGATTCGCAACATATGTGTGTGCGGTTAGCTGACTGGCCTCGTGTGTGTGTGTGTGAATGCCCGAATTCCTTTTCCAAACGGGGGTGGGCTTCTCGCTGGTCGGGGCCGTATTTGTAGTGAGGGACTAAGTCCCTAATCCGATTCGCGCTGCGTCGTCAGGATATCAGTCGGTCTTTTTTTTTTTTTTTTGGTTTGAGGTGGAACACCTTTGGGCTAGTAAATTCGGGGGAGTTCAAATTAATTCCTGGCGATTCATCAATTATTAAGTAATCCAACCCAATTGAAAGTGGGCTATGTCGAGCGCTTTAAGTTGGAATTGTTTTTTGTAAGGTGGAATTGTTTTCGAGTGGTTCCTTATCCCGTAAAAAACTAATCCTAGTTTACGTTAACTATTTCAGTCGAATAAAATAATAGAAAAAAACAATTGATTATCACCTTTGTGTATTATCAATTCGCGGAATAACTTGAAGTGATTCATAAGCCCATCGCAATAGGACAAACTACAGCGTAAATTTATCGCAATCATCGACCTCGACTGATTTCCGTTGATTTCTTACAATGTTTTTGAAAAATAACAAATTGATAAACAAAATTTGGACCGTTTCTTTTGAGAAAACACGACTGATTCCCGCTATTGCCTAGAGACAAATTTGCGGTACAACTAACTTTCAATAATGAACCATCAACTCACTGGCGAACAAATGCTAAAAACAGTTTTGTTAAAGAGTTTCACCCGCTTCAACAGTTCTCAATATTCTTATTTAATAACTTTATTTTAATGGTTCAAACACAAATGTACGGACCTGATGACGATTTATTTGTGACGGTTTAATGGTAATGGATATGAAACGCTTTCCGAGCACTAAGCTCTATAGGAGGGTCAGCACTGAGGTCGAACGAACGCTCGAACTCTTTCCTGTCGGAATTAAGGCAATAGAAATAAATAAATAAATACCAATACGAAATAAAATAAATAATGTCGTACACCGTACGTGCGCTTAGGCTTCTAAAATGCTTTTTTACTAATTTTAAATGAATAATAGAAGCACGTTATTGTTTCCTTTTGTCGGTCATGTCCCGAGTATCGTGCAAGAAATATTCGAATTAGTTTCATCTATAAAAACAAATTAATTCGTTTAGATATTTTGCTATGACCGTCCTTTGATCTTTCTGTCTCTCGTCCTTCTGATGGCGACCGATGTAGCCTTGGTCAACAATTAGCAACGCAAGGAACAACGTGATGTGGAACACCATTATTTTGGCACAGACACGAACACATCAATGTGTGCCGTCCGTGGACGTGGACCCCAGATAAAAAGGCATCCATATCATGGCGCTCGTCGGATTCAACGTCGAGCGGCCCAAACACATTGAGAGACAGAGAGAGTGAGAGTGAGAAGGAGGCCCGGAATTAGGGGGCGGTGGGTTGGTTGGTGCAACAGTTTATGTTTATATTCCGCTCCCGGGTCCGCGCCCGGCCGCGTCGGGCACGCGTCGCCAGCTGCTGCTCCACCGCGCGCCACGGGGTGTAGGAGTTTATCAATATTTGTTTTGAATGTTTTGAAGTCGGTTGCCGTTTCCTGACCTCGGCGGCCGCCGAAGCCGAAGGAAAGACACCAGGGGAGTGATTGAGAGATAGAGAGATTGACAAGCAAACATACCCGCGACCGACCAACCGACGACGGGGCCCCCGCCACAGGGATATAGCTTCATCGTCTACCAGTTTCGCCAGCGGCCTGTTTGCCCGCCTGTGTCTGTGTGTGTGTATGTAGGGCGAGTAGTGGGTGTACGGAATGTTTCCCGAATTCCCTCACATGCTGCTGCTGCTACTGACAGCCAGCGAGCCCCCGGGGGGACTACAGTCGCTCTCGGGGTCCGTTTTCCTCCAAGCGACGGTACCGCATAAAACGCCTGGGGGTACCTCGGCGAGGGTGCTCTGTTTTTTTTAATCGCTGTCTTTATACGTCCTCCTGCACGGCAATGGCCAACGGGCAGAAAGAGCGAGAGAGAGAGGTTTTACACAACATTGTGGTCGAACCGTGTTGAGGCCGACTATGTTGTCGTCAACGTTACGGGGAATGGTTTTTTATGCTCTCCCCAACCGAAGGAGCAACCGGTGGTCGAGGCTGATTGTGGTTGCCCAGGACGACGCAGCCTGCGGGCGAGCCTATGCTCTCGTAGTGATGATCGGAGGACTCGGCACGAGATGTGACCACTCAGGATGAAAATTGTTCGACACCGTATCGAAAGTTATTAGCACCAGCTATCTTTGTTGGGTCCTTAGATATTATTTTATGTACAGGGATGGTCTGATATGTTTCCGACTTCAACATGGTGACAGCGCTAGCAAATGAAAGCTGGTGAATTTGGTTGGTGAATCTTTTAACAGTTACTCACCAAAACTTCAAATCGAAGATGTGTTGAATTCTGTTTATGGGGATGTAGAAATCTTGATATTTCTTTATTTTTATATTTGAGATCGGGAGATATAGATTAGTACGTCCGATACCGTTGAGTGTCACAAATAAACTGTTTTAAGTAATCTTCGATTGTGCGGAGAAAACTGGTCAATGAATACTTGACGATATTCGTTAAAGCTGCTCGACGATGCTGCTCGACTGCTCGATATCATTATGACGAGGTCGCTACAGGGACTTCACACCATCACTTAACACTCTGAAATTTTGGGCAGCTGAATTTAAACCTTAAGCGCTGTCGGGACGTCCAAATTCTGCAGTTATAGAAAAAAAAACATTGCCAAAAGCACTGTAACTGGTGCTAGACGACCACCGAGTTGTTTTAGATGGCAGAAGATATTTTTACTCAACTCATTTTTAATCAACATTTAGACATGAGAAGACTATCCCTGCGAAAATCCGCGAATTACGGTTTTTGATGCTTATTAACCAGATCTAGCTAAAAGTGATTTGTTTATCGTCCTTTCATCTGAAGCTTGCGCTCATAGGACAGGGAGCATCGTCCCTATGTTGGTGACAATGTGGGAATATCTTGAATCTTTGTCATTTCGGAAACATTTCAGAACAGCCTCGTAATGTTCGAAGGGCCGATCAAAGAAATTCAACATGGATTAATCTACCCGAACATAATTGTTTCCGTATCTTCCATCAGATTAAAACAAGTGTTTTACTTTATTTTTCGCCTTTTCGCCGACTGTAAATAAATCATTAAGGACATGAATTATGACAGCAGCGCAGCGCATGCGTCTTCTTGACGGCATAGCCCCAAAGAAGAAGCAAAGTATAGAGGTCCAGTAATGTACCCACGGCCACATACATATTATGCTCTGGTACTCTGGGGCCGCTTTATCAGACAGGGACCATCTGCCCATATCAGCGGGGCGAACCCTAATTTGTCGCCAATTTCGCTGCCGTATGAAATCAAACCGTCACATTCTCTCAAATCCCTCCCGGGGTTAATAAACTGTGTGTCGCAAAAGACGTATCCAATTCCACCTGTGTGTGTGTGCGCGCGCGCGGAAACCCGTTTCGCGAAAAGGGGTTTGGTCCCGAAAAAAATAATTTCCATGATTCGGACTCGCGGGTCCTCGCTTTCGCGGTTCCTTAATCACGGGTCCTGCTGCGCCGCGCGGTACCGTTGCATTAGTTTGGGGCGCCCTACGCGAGGCTCCCCAACACCACCGTGTAACTGGTGGCGGCAGTACTTTCGGGGCCGACTACTGTTGCCCCGTGTCCTGGGTTCGGGTGGTAGCAGCCGGCAACCGAGAATCAACAACCCTTGCGTCGTGCTCCCCTGGCGAAGTCAAGCTCCCTTTTTGCTGGGGGACGATCACGGGACGTTTGCATGAAAGGATCTGCCCGTGGTTCGCGGAAGGCCCCCGGCCCGGGATGACAGCGTGTGTGTGCTTAAAACGGCGCGCGACACACGCGCCCTGATGATCATTCCCCTGCGTTGCGCCGCACCAAAAAGTTGACGCAGTCCCCATGCTGTGATGCCAATTCCGTTTTTGCGAGCGCGCGCCCGTCTTGTCCTTCCTTCGGCCAATGGACCCCACCACGAGCCACCACGAAGCGACGGCGAGTCGAAAAACGGGGGCCCAAAATAGAAACGAAACTCTCTTCTGGCACCAGGGGTACAGGTGATACGATGCAATTATTAACATATTTATGGTTTCTCGCCGCGCCGCACCACGGCAAAGAAGGATGCGGGTCCGCCGGGCCCGCCAAAGAAGAAGGGGCGGCGGCGGCCATCGGACAATCAACTTCTTCTGCTCCTTCTGTGGGCAAAGAGTTTAATGTCTGAAAGTCGAGGACAAAGTGCCGCTGCTGCCTTCGGGTCGTCCGGCCACGGGGGGCGGCTACGCACGCTCCATAGAGGTCCGGGTCAGTGTGAGACTGTGTGCGAGGCCAGATGTTTCGGTTTTATTACGTTTTTTTTTACCTTTTCCCCCCGTGTGTGTGGTTTGGAATTGGGGAGAAAACTGCCATTTCGAAGGATCTCTCTGTCCGGGGCCGGATCAGAGCAGCAGCTGGGACGGATCTGATTGAGGCAGCGCGAAGAGTGGAGAATCTGATTTTGGTTTTCTGACTCGCTATCTGTCTCTCTCTCGCCGATCTTCGTCGATTTCGGGGAACCTTTTTTTTGCTGGAGGCCCGCATTTTGAAGATCGTCAACAGACGCGACAGACGCATAATTTTTTCCAACGAGTGCCGAGAGCACCCCTCCTGGTTCTCCTTCGTGTCCACCCGATCGGTTGTTATCATCGTTTTTGGCTCCGTTTCGCGGGCATCATTATCGTCGGGCGCGCGCGCGCGCACACGTCGCGAGGTTCGTCGCTGGTCGCCGATCGCAAGTCTTTCGTTTTTTTTGCGAAGCGTGCCTGCCTCGTTCAGCCCGTTTCGTTCGAGGCTCTTCCGGTCAGCAGCCGGTCGGTGGTCGGTGGTGGTATCGCCGCCGGCGAGTATGGGGTCCTTTTTGGTCGCGTGCACGCGACTACTTGGGCAGCGAGTGATCGGCGCACGTCCGAGGCCATTCACATTTATTTTATGCGCCGTGTTCCGCCGCCGTCGCCGCCACCGCGGGTTGTGGATGCCCAAGGATTCGCTCGCTGCGGAAGGACACGCGGATGTGGCGGGGGGGCATATGTTTATTTTGCTTCTGGAGCTTTTCCTTCTTCTCGCTTTTCGCTGCTGATTAATTTACCGAAAAGACGGCGGACGCGCGCGCGCGCGCGCCCGCGAAAGGTGTTTCGGTGCCCCGGGCCCCGCGCAGGAGAGGAACACACGAAACTGACCAACAACGAAAAATAAGAGAACCGAAACGGGAGTAGAAGAAGATCCCGAGAAAACCCTATCTTTCTTTGCCAATCACTCACACACACATAAACGCACCGTGAAGAGCTTCATCGAACTGAAATCTTTTTTCGTTTTCTTTCTCGTTTCTCTGTTGCAGAAAAAGCGGGCTACCAGTCACCATATGGCGGCATGGACAATGGCGTGGTAAGTGCCGGGTTCGCGAAGGATGCGGATGTACTGATTATATGCAAACACACATAAGCGACGGACGAGACGCGGCGACCGGCAACAGCAGCAGCATCGGCGATCTGGAGCGTGTTTCAGGTGCAATCTTACTTTGTAGGTTACGCAGAAAGGAGGTCCCAGGGTGGAGAACGGGGTGGAATTGGTGCATTGCTGCCCATCGCCGCCTGTCTCTCTCGTGTGTCGGTCCGCGTTTTTTTCTGAATTCATGCGGCAGCAGGTGATGCGTGGCTCTAGTTTGTGCGCGCCGTGAAGGAGCGCAAGGATCTCCTCCAGTCTGTCGTTCAGCGAGAAGAAGAGAGATAGAGCGCGAGGGCCAGCGTGTTTGGTTGTCCCTTTTGGGTCTAAGATTTTCGGGCCCCGCGTTTCGGCTTTTTTCGATTGGGGCTGCTCCACACACCGTTCGGTAAACCGAGTAGAGGTTACTGCAGGACAATGAACCGGGCGCTCCCGCTCGGGCGAGGTTTGATGACCATAAGGTGTAGTTAGTCTCTGATTCCTCTGCATCTCCCTCGGGATCGGCGGGGGGTTACGCTCCGCTTATATGCGTCGTTCATGTTGCTACATAGTTTTTTTATGGCCAGTTGCCCCCCCCCCCCCCCGCCGGGGGGGGGGGGGGCGGTTTGGGGGGTTTGTGATTTTGAGTTCCCCATATGTTGGGATATTTTAATTACCAAATTTGTTATGGTTTTTATTCGTCTGTGTTCTGCTGGGTTCCAGTGAACTCTCCCTCTCTCTCTCTCTCTCTCTCTGTTGGAAAGTTTCCCCGCATCGCACCTGTCCTTCGCCTTGCATTAATTGCGGGACAAAGCAGGGGGGTGCCTTGCTGTGCCACGAGCCACACACTTGGCACTTCGGAACGGTGTGGCCTTAGGCGGGTTCTGCTTGAAATGTCCCGGGACGGGACGAACATAAAGAGTGTCTCTTGTCTTTCTCGGCGCACGGCGCAAAATCAAACAAGCGGAGCAAAGCACAAACGACGATCACCGGCCGAGAGACCGCATGCATAGGCACGCTTCGAATCGCCTTTTTCTTTTCAGCACAAAAAGGTGCACCAACCACACGATGTCTGGAGGCTGGCCTGGCTATGAGCCGATCGCCAGGCAGGCAGTCGGAGCCGATGGTATAGGAAAAAATGGGTCCGATGCATTAGGCGAGTCGTGAAAAGGGATTTTCGGTTTTTTGCTTTCCTCAAAATAAATTATGACGAAGAAAATCGGGGCCCTTCGGACGAAGGTTTGAACGAAATGTGATGGACAAAAATACATGGCACAGCACGGTGGCATGAGATGCAGCGGTAATTTATGCTTCCCCAGCGAGCGAAGGGACACACCATTGTGTTGGGTGAGTGTGTGTGTGTGTGTGTGTGTGTGTGGGTGTGCGGAGAAGGTTAAGAACTGAGCCTTTGTCAATTAAGAATACGGCACATGCGGCATCTAAAAACTATGCTTCTTGCTCTGGTGCTCTCTGGCGCAGCTTTTCTCTAGGTACCGTCTCGCGCAAGTTTGGCAATAAAAGAATCCATTAAATTTGAGGCTATTTGAAATGCAATCCTAAAAAACCGGTCCAAACGAGAGATGGTCTGCACCGTCCGAGTGTACGGAAAGTGGGCCACGCTCCAGAAAAGAGCGCGTAATGGACGTGTTCCGAAATGATGGGTGTCGCACGCCTCGAACGCCAGCGAAAAGTTTCGTTTTAATGGCCACAAATTTGCCGGCCAAGTCAAGGAGGGAGTTAATCAACGTTAACGGCGGCCAGGAAGCCGCCCTGACGAGCTCTCGAATTAATTTCATTTCACCAATGATTCGGTTGCCTTAGCAACGTGTGTGAGAAGGAAACAGAGAGAGAGAGACAGTGGTTCGAGTTGTGAACCGCGCGAGAAATGGTTCACTTCTTGACTTTGATCGAATCCTTGCCCGGCGAACCCCACGGCACGGAAGTTTGACTTTACCACGTCGGCCAATCATCTCGGCTTTGCAAAGAGACAGAGACAACGCGCGCGACGGAGAGAGAAGAAACAAAAATGATTTGACACTATTTCCGTACCTTTTTTTTCGACCACGATTTTCTGGACTCTAGCGAGCCGTACGAGAAATAATTATAACCTCAAGAAGGGACCACCGAACGGAACACGACGAGAAACCGGCGAAGGCGAAGAAAACCTTACTCCGGCGCATCATCCACCGCGCGGAAGAGACTATGGAACTTGATTGTGGAGGAAGATTCGTGTCGGTCCTCCCTGGTCCGCGCCGATATCTTTTCTCCCTCGCCGGCACCAACGAGCTCGGGCACGATGCCAGCTGTCGCGCCGGACGGAGCCTCTCCTGACACCATTCTGCGCACACGGACGCCCGTCTGGCCTGCCGTCTCGCGTGTCCTTTCCGTCGTCGTCGTTTTCGGTCGGTTTCTCTTGGGTTGGCTCTTCGTAGCCCCGCAGCAGCGCCTTTTACTGCGCCCATCCATCCTGCTGCTGCCAGCAGAGCCATCCTTCAGCCCGAATGGCGGTGGAGCGCACCTCTCGCTCCCGCTCCCTGTGTTTGCATCCTTCTCGTGGGTCCTTTTTGGTCCGTGGAAGTTTGCCCTTTTTTGGCCTTTTCTACTCTCGCCCGTGTGTGTGCGATGTCTTTTGGAAAGCCTATTTTTTGTGCGCCGCTTCCCTCTCTGCACTATTGTAACTGGCCCCGCTGCTTTGGCCTGAGGAGCGCCGGCGGATGCTGCGGGAAGCCAGCGCCACGATGCAGGTATTTAAATCGACTTTCTATAGCCTTCGCCCCGCGCCTAGACTCTGGCGAGAAAAAGCCCTACCTCACGTTCACCGCACTGCCTCTTCCGGCGAATTCCGCAGGATCCAGCGACAGGAAAGGACGACCCCGACCGAACGATCCCGGGTGGGTCTTAAAACTAACAAAATCCTGAAGACGACGACGCCGGTGGAAACCTGTTCCGCTGGTGTGTCTGTGTTCGGAGTAATCAAAGCGGATCAAACCGAACGAAATAGGACACTCCTGGCGCGAGCGCTTCTCGAGAGGGGCGTAACGGCGAACTTCCGTCGAGGCGAGCTGATGCGACGGGATGCGTTTTCCTTTCCGCCGCGTCTGTATCATTTATAGCTTCCGCTGGCTCATCATTTTCGTATTATTCCATCACATGCCCGCCGGGCCGGCCGGCGGTCCCGGCTTTCTGGCGGAGGACCCTGGAACTGTCGCGCATAATAACGAACGGTGCTGTCGGGAGAAGGATGTCGTAAAATCTCGTAAAACGGAAAAGGATACACACAACGTTTCGATCAGGAAAGAAGCGGACCCGAAAAGCCCGGGAACCATCGTTCAGGGGGACACAAGTTTTTGGGCTGGCGACATCGAGAGGGTCGTTTCGAAATAGGTCGCGTCACTTTAAAGGGGCAGACATGACGTGACAGATAACGGTGATGCTCACTGGGTTGCCCTTTCTCAAGTGCTCGCTCACAGAGCCGCGGCCCCTTGTTCTGTATGGGTCGTAAAATTTCGTTACGAGATGGTGCTGTTTACTTTAAATTAAATACCCTCGAAACGGAAGTGTCGCTGCTCCCGGGGATCGGCATATTTCGTCGAGGAACGCGCGGGAAACACACCGCGTCGGTTGCTCACTTCTCTGGCCGCGGCTCCCTCTAGGGGGCCGAAAGATTTATCCGCGCGCTGAGTAATGTGCGCCCGGAGCCAATGTTTTGCTATTTAAAGGATCAATTAATGATCAGTGGCGGGCTCCGTGCCATGGCTCAAATTTACAGCACATTATTATTAGGTGTCCCTGTGTGTGTGTGTGTGCGCACGGGGCTACTAATGTTGGACATTAATGTGGCCGACTTTCCGAGGCTGTTCCGAGGCGTGTGCGCACCCCCGGGCGGGGTGCCGGTTAATGTTGCGCACCGCCGCACAGCCCGAGCCATTTAATAAACATATCAAGATCGAAGGACACCTCCTCGTGGTGGCCAAATGGACCAGCGGCGGCACCACCGATTGGCGCGCGCGCGGTTTTACGAAATATCCCCGCGCTCCTCGAACTCTGCCGACCATTATTGTCGTGTTGTCGCGGTTATGCTGTGCCGCAAGTGTCCACCGCGCTCTGGACTGGGCGGGCGCGCATATCGAACCGGATTTGCGGCAAAAACCACGGGAAACATCGACCCGGCCCGTTAGGTGGCCGTGGCGATATTTTATTGTCGACGACACACGGCAAGGAGAGAGACCGTTGTGCAACTTGTGTCCGCACGGGCAGTGCCCAAATCGCTATCACTAATCCTCCAAGCGCGCCCGGCCGGTCGGCGGGAAGGGAAGGCTTACCAAGCGACACCCTGTGGTGCGCGAGGCTGGCAACAAATCTGGCAAAACGGTGCAACCGAAACGAAAAGCACACGCGCCAACCCGCGACCCGCCCCACTGACGACGCTGACAAGGTGCAAAGTTGTTCGATTTAATGCGCCGACGAGTCGCCGCGCCCCTTACGAGCATGTCCCGCTCTCGGCCCGTGTGTGTGTGTGCTTTTCCTTGACTGTTGTTGTTGTTATTTTTTTCGTGTGCATTTCTTTCTGAGAGCCTTTTCCTGTTGCGGAGTTCGGAGCCCGTCCGGTTTTCGCGGACAAAACTAAACTCCAAACCCAACTGCGGCCAAGAAATGTGCCTAATTTGTGTGTTAGGCCGCATTACACGTTTCGCAACATCGCAACCCAGCAACAACACACAGCCAACGGAACCCGCTGCGTGTGTGTTGGGGGGCCCCCCGCTGATGGGCCAGTTGCTGTTGGCCAAAGCCAAATTGTTGCGGACTACCACCGGCTTGATCCCTGAACTTTCACTGAAACTGATCGCTAAATTAATAAATTTGCATATGTTTTTGAATAATTTGTGAGACTTTTTAATGTTTGCGAGCCAAAGAGGAGAGAATTCAATTTTGACTTCCGCGCTGTTGATGAAAAATCACAATCTTGACCTCTTTTGTACAGGTTTTGGGGCTTACATTTCTTGTTTCGATGTACTCTTGAAAACGCATTTTTATTTGTAGTGCCAACATTAACATAATTTGATGTTTTTGCGCAATCTTTCCATTAGAAAACAGTTTTAAAAATTCTCGAATCAATTTGGCCTCAGACTCTAGACCTTATGACACATGGGATGAAGAGTGCCGAGCCTAAGAAATAAATCGCTTGTTTTCTTTGTTCGAAATTGGCTTTATTAGCTACAACATAATCTCCACGATGGGCCACACAATCTTTCAGTTTTTTTAGAACGATCTTTTGCCTTAAAATCGTCCCTAATTTCATAATCACTGCATTCGAGCGAGTTTTGTTACCGATGAGAATTTTTTCGAGGTCTGCAAATAGCTAGTAGTCGAATGGAGTCAAATCTGGCGAATACGCTGGATATGGGAACAATTCGAAGTTCAATTCATGTAATTTGCACACTACTCAGAATCATCAACCCGTTCTTGTTTTTGGTTAACAATGAGAAAACGCGGCAATGAATTTCGATCATACAAACTGATTTTGTGAACTTTATGAATGTTGTTTGGTGTTATCATCGGTGTCTGACGATCACGACGACCACAGCAAACCAACGTTTTATAGTTTTTTTTCTGATGGAGTCTTTATAACAATTGTCAAGCCATTGCTTCGCATAAACGGTAGTTTTTCCCATCAAGAAACAGTGTAACATAAAAACACCAAATTTGTGTTTGATCCATTGTTTTGAAAATGACAAAAGTAGTGTCACTCTAAGTACAATGGCTCACAAACTTATGAGTGGAATTTCAGCGATGAATGCAATAAGACTAGCGTTATTTCTGGGTTAGGCCCGACCCTTTTCAGCCCATGTGTTTCAACTTGACATCAATGAACGAATACCCAATCTTTGTCAGCTGATTCTATTGAAACGGAAAACAAAACATATAAATATTGAAATAATTTAGTAATTAGAAAGCAGTTGAACGTCCGTCGTTTCCTCGAATATCTGAACTAACACGAAGGCTCTGAATGCTATACATAACCGCACCCTGCTCAGTATGTTTACAACATGCATGTGCTCGAGTGCTCGAATACTGCTCGACAACCGGTTAAGCCAAACAGAAAAGCAGTTGGAAGATATACAGGGTAATTCGCTACAATATCACCCATGGGTACGATTATTGCATGCTTTTGGCAACACAAAACAATCGAGCAGCTTAGTTTTGCTGACTGAAGCAATTAGACACCTCAAAGGCGCCCCACCTAGTACGACATTTGATGGTTTTCATGGATCATCGGTTGCGATCGGTTATGGGTGCTGCAGAGCAGAGCCAATATCCCCTTCGGAAAAGGAAGGACCCTCAGCATATAAAGCTTTCTCGCGAACACCGCCCGCAGCCACCACCATCGTTTGTGTTGGTGTTTTGTGTTCGATTTACATATCTTCACCCTTCCGGTTGTTGTTATTTTTTTCCGGCCAGTGCGGGGACCTTACTCTTCGCGGGCGTCGGTGTCCGCTTTTTTGCTTCCCGTTTCTACGGCGTTCCCCAACGACCGAAGGGTTTGCTGATGCGAGACGAATTTTAGTTTCCTTTCCGCGTTCTGTTGCTGCTTCTTCTTCACGACGACGACGTCGGATTTGCGTCGTCCTGGGCTCTGGGCTACACCACTGCCGCCACCAGGGAGCTGCTCCTTCTCGTTCACTTTCCAAACTCCGGCACACGACGATCCTCCGCCACCAACATAACCTTACATTCGGGACCGTCCGTTTACGGGCTCGCTGCAGGCCGAGGAACGTAGGTGCTGCGGCGCGCCGCTCAAAGGTTCGCCCGTGGGTCTGGTTTTCTGGCCGAGGAAAACATCTGTTGGCGTATAATGCGGGCCCTTCACGTCCGTGCCTTCGGCTGAGCGCTTTTTTCCTTTTCTCTCTTTCTTCCCTGCTCCGGTCTCCTCCACTTTACGGTGTTATTATTTTTATTATTTTCCCGTCCATCGTCTCGTCCTTTCGGCCATCATGATGGCCTCTCTCGCCGTAACGATAAATCCATCACACCAACACACACACAGAAAGGCGCTCCCGTTCCGGCAGCCGAACCGAAAAGATCGGTTTCCTTTACTACTCCGTTGGCGACCCAAGTGCCCTCTAAAGTATCGTCCTTGCGCGCGGCGTATCGTCACGCTTTGGTGCCGTTTCGTGGGTTCGTGGGCTTCAAAACGGCCTGCTCCTCGCCACCACCACCACCACCGACACACACACACATCGACGTTGCGTCTTGCGTTCTAGACCTCGACGAGGCGTAAAAAGGATCTCTTATGCTGCCGACCCAAAAGGATCCTCCGAGAACCGTACGCGCGCTTCGGGTTGGTTTGATTTGGTTGGCACGCGCGCGCGTGTGGTGGTGCTGTCCTATGTTGCTCCTCCGCTTCTGGCCACGGTCGGTGTGTGCGTGCATGGAGAGGTCCTACTCTATAATTTACTTCTTCAGCCTCCTCAGCACAGCCCGCACTCTCTTCAACCGACGGCCGCATCGGAGAAGGATGCGGAGTGCATTGAAGTGCACCACACAGGACCTGGTGCGCGCACCCATCACGACGTCGTTCCGGCGTCCTTTTTGGGGCAATAGTCTCCTGCTCTCCTTTAACGTTTGACAACGGGGACCATACCAGTGGAAAAAAAAAACTTTGGTTCCATTTTAAACTCATTTCACCCTTTCGGAGTTGTTTTTATGATTCCCTCTCTCTCGCACCGTTTGGCTTCACCGCTTCGTCGCTCCGTCCCTCGGCCGGTACCTTAGTTCGCCGATGCATTAAGAGGACCGTTTTATGCTTACTCTCTGTCTGCTCTGGTGTTATTACAGCAGTCCCCCCAGCAAGCTATTTCGGGGCTTCAGCGGCACTACCTTTGGGAAAGGCCACGAACGAACGAGAGCGCTTCGCGCGGAGTAGACAAAAACACGGCAAAAAGAGGCTTTTAAGGAGACCTCTAAATGTGCGCTACAGGCATTTGGGTCCGAATAAAAAAGGGCACACATTAGATTGCGGCAAGATTGCGATGCTTTTCCGTAGGCTCAAAGGGCCCGAAGCGAGCGAGCGAGCGGTCCTACTGCTGCACTGCTCGAATCCGTACGGCGGCGGCGGCGGGGTGCCCTACTTAAGGATGTGTTTTGCCGTTTTTTGTCTGTGTGGTCTGTTGTGGAGTGTGCCGTAGTCTGTCGCTCCTTATGCTATGTTATGCTGTGTTATGTTGTGCGCTGTCGCATTTTATTCGTTCAAATTAATTAAAACTATTTCATGAAAATGCAGTGTGCGTTGTGCAGTGCTGGGGAATGGCAGCGGAATGGTGGTGCTGGTGGTCGCCAAGGTGTCTCCGAGTAGCGGCTAACTGTTGTTTCGTGGTTTTTACCTTTTCCACTTTATGCGCCTCGAAACACGCGGTGTAAAAGGAATTATTTATTTAACGCCTTTTCGCTCGCACAGACCCACGGCGGGCGACCAATGGCCAATGGCACAAGAAGCTCGTGTTGTTAGTCGCTTTGTAAGGTTGCATTGTTGAATATATTATTTAGCATGTTTCTTTGGATGTTGATGTTTGGTAAAAAATGCTTGGCATAAAATAAACTGTTGAATAAAACTGCATCGAAGGTTCTATTTAAAGGTGGTCACTAGGTAAATTTAAAGCTTGAATTAAGAAAAGATTCATTTAAGCTATTTTTTAACTTCATCAAATAAAAACATTTGAAAAGCCTTCCATTATTTTTTGTACGAAATTGGAGCCTCATTCAGTGCCGTTAGAATGATCCGATTTGGGTCAAAGGTGTGCCATTTTATTCGTTGACCTGTATAGTCGTCTTTATAAGGTGCTTCAGCCAAAACCCCGGAGTTTCTATCAATTTCTTGCCGATGTATCCGTCTACTATCGATACAATACAGGTCCGAATTAGGCGTTGGCCCGATGGCAAGCAGCTCATAGGAGACGATTCCACGCCAATCTCACCAAACACTCAGCAAAACTCGACTGATACTTTTTTGGTTGAAGTCGTGTCTATAAAAATAGGTCAATTTATTTTCCCTGTTTGGATATAATTTTAATTCATTCAGTATTTTTGCATTAACCTACATGACCGTACCGTACTCTAGGGTACACTGCACACCACTCCGTTCGTCTTCTACATCTTGGAACTCCATCTTCCGTCTTTGCCTGCTGTGGACTTTCAGACTTGTTCCGTAGCCACATTAATCCGCGACACTTTGCTCGCTCGACAAGGTTCTTTTTAGTGAGCAGTCAGTAGGCACATAGGCCACCCTGACCTGGCCCAGGTCGGTCGGCCAATATCAATAAGTGCCGATTCCGTCTGTCTAATGCGTGATTGATGTAATGCAGCGCGGCAGGCATAATTCCGGCAGCCAGCCGCGCCACACTCTCAATATTGCGTCGGGTGGCCTCGTAAAAAAGAATTTATCACCTTGTAATTGCGATTTGCATTATCGGCTTATTGAATTATTCAATCCATTCGTTTCGCTCCAAACTACCTCTAAAATGGGTCCGCGCCGAGGGACACCGCAGCAGCAGCAGCAGCATTTTTGATGGTAATGATTATGATGATCGCCCGGGCTCGGCGGGCCAGCAGCAACCAGGCAACCAGGAGGGAGGTTTGACGTGCACTGGCCACCACCAAAATTAATGCTCCCTAGGCTCTCTCCCTCCCTCTGGCTTTGGCGGCGAGGTGCGCGCCTAGTGTGGCGTGTGGAAGTAGCGTCGATGGCCATTAATGTCCCACCAAAAAAGAACTAGGCAGCGCGCGGCGCGGCAGATAGGGTGCGCCGCGTAACCGTGAGTAGGTCCGGACCCGAAGAGGGTGCTACATTAAAGTGTCTCTCTCTCTCTCTCTTTTGCTGGTTGGCTGGTTGGTAGGTCTCCTGTCGCTGGCTCTCGTTGATTGTTGCCATTTATTATTATTATTTTTATGGCTTTTACTATTCGCCGCCCGCGTCGCGCTGGTGGCGGTGGCGGAGTGGGCTCCCTTCCTCGAGGGGCTGCTGCCGCCAGGTCGCGCGCACACAAACACACACAAGCATAAAAACGTAGGCCAGCATGATGCTGGCGCGCGCGGCGTGTGGCTTCTGACAACCGGAGGGCAGAATTGTCACCAGCGCGCATAATGACCGCGCGCGCGCCGCGAAGAGATTAAAAGGGTCGGTCGGCGAGTGGCGGCAGCGGTGGCGACGGGAGAGGGCCACTCGCCCCTTCCTCCGACCTCTGCGTTGTGTGCTATGCTCTAGTCCTCCCGGGCCGCGAAAGAACCCGCGATTGGCGATTTGCGCCGCGGCCCATTAGATGGCCGTGCGCGTAGCAGCCCGAGGGGGCAGACGCAGACGGGGAAGAAGAAAGGCAAAAAAGGGCATGGAAACAAACAGAAAGGAAATGGCGGGGAAAAAACCAACTCCGACTGGCGGCGGCGGCGACGGCCGTAGCATAACGCCCCACGAGAGTCGCTGCCGTTTGCAAATGAAAGTGTTTTATCTTGTCGGTCGGTGGTCGGTGGAGGGTGGTGTGTGTGGAGGGGAGAGGAGGAGACGAGAGCTTCGATCTCGAGTGGTGCTGCTGGTGCTGCTGAGTGGAGCGGCGGTAAAACATGTCGCGGGCCGCGTGCCACCAGCAGCAGCAGCAGGAGCAGCCGTGAGAGTTAATGCACGGAGCGAGCATCAAAGAGTCTCTCGGCCACGCGAATTGGTGCCGCCGACCGTCGCTTGACCTACAGCTCCCCTCTCCCTGGGAGTCGGCCGGGGAGAAACGTTATAAAACCGGAACACCAGCAGCCACCATCACCAGCGTCTGGAGCCGGCGCGCGCGCGCTTATGTTTGCGCGAATCGAACGATGATGTTGAGCATAATGTATGTGGCTCTGGCACTCTGGAGCCACTTTTCACTTTTTAAAGAGTGTATTAAATTTGCCACCACAGCACGAACACACGGCTCTCGGTTTCTCGGCGTAATTTCGGAAGTTTGTGAAGTGCTCGAGATTCAGTAAATCCACAATAAAACCGTTTAAATTAACTAAACCGATTTACGAACTATGACTAAGACTTACTCTGATTGTGTGGGGCTTTAATAGCTACGCCTTTTTATAGACATTTTCGATTGCAAAGACTTTGGACTTTCAATTCTTCATTTCTTCACTGACATTTCTAACACACAGCCTTCATTGGGCAATATCTAAATAGGGCGCTATGGAATTAGTTCTAGTCAGGAGGACCATGCTCAAACAATATCGACCTCTGATGGGTATCTTAGGCCCTGGCACATTGCTGACTAACGACCGTAATGGTCACTTCCAGCTCTAAGATGTCCCCAGAAAGTAGGTCCTTAAGTTGGCTCTTTAAGAGACTTGGCATTTCAATGATCTACCCAAAATCACTTTCGCAAAAGAGCTGCTGATAGCTGAGTTGGGACTTCTCCAACATGGAAATTCTTTTGGTCTCCAAGGGTCGGATTAATGGCCTATGGGACTAGAGAAAGCCGGTCACTTCTGTTCGTAATGGAAGTATCTCAAACTTCTTGTCGATCAAAGTCGGTACAAGCTCTCGATCATCAGACAATCAGATCTCCAACCGATGGCGAAGCGAGATACCAAGGTTTAGCACAGAAAGATGAGAAAGCTTCATACCATTTTCGACCGCCGCCCGTATACTGTCCCGCTTTCCCCTTTCGAGCAGCGCAGTGTTTGGTGAGCATAAAAACGACGCCTCGGGGTCCCCGGGGCGCCCGATGGAGACCCCAGCGTTTGTAGCTACCGCAATTACTGGTACTGCGGTGGACAACTGGCAGTTCCACAACTCTTTCTCGCGAGACTCGCTCGAGACTCTGGAACCACCACCCTACCCTAACGGCGCGCCAGTTGTCCATTTACGGAATGGAAATGTAACGTTTCAATAATTAGATTTAACTCCCCTTGCCAGCCAAACAAAGACCAAAACGATATCGCGCGACTCCCGAAGCGCGGCGTTGTTTTTTGTGAGTGTCTCTCCTCCACCAGACACGGGGTTCGGCCCATGGTGGCGGTGTGCTGTGGGGTAACGACATAACCGTCGCATATTTTTTGTCATTTCGCGAACGCGCCTGCTGGTTCCGTTCGCTGGTTCGGCCTCTTTGCATGGCGCGTGGATCGCCTTTTGTTTTTGGGGAGGTCCCAAGATCCCGTAGGGAAATCCCCACGGAGAGTCACCTCACCGGGGGGGGGGGGTGATGTCCGCGCGGCTCCCACGCACTCGGGCGGACCTCTTGGCCTACCAGAATCAAGAAGCAAGTTTGCTATGCTCGGCATCCACTTTGTTCCGCGCGCCAGTCCCGTCTATGTTGCTCCCGGATCCACCTTTTCTGGGGCCCTATGGGATGCCAGGGGTGGTTATGGGACACGCGCGGCTCTGTTGTTGTTAATTGTAGTTGTTCACCGGTCGCCGACGACGCACTGTCTGACAGCCGTAGGGGCCCCCCAGGTCCGCGCTGGCTTGTCTTGTACCTTCCACCCACGGGGATCGAGGTTTTCTTCGGTTTTCTTCATGTCGCCGTCAGTCGGCCGACCGACCCGTTCGAGCGGTGTGGAAAAATATTGCCGCCCGAAAGATAATTCTTGTCGAGCGATCGTTTTTGCTGTGGATTTTTCTGGAAAAATCTATCGCCCCAGCCAGTCCGCTTGATCTGGTCCGGTCTAGTCTGGTAGCAGCAATGTGTAGTAGCAGCCCCCCCATACAGCAGTAATGCACCGCCGCCGCGGCCGTGGTGGCATGTTTCTTTTGTCGCGGAATTCCTTCGAGCGCGCGCGCGCCTAGTTAGTCATTCTTCTTCACGTATTTATAGGGACGTAGGGACTGTCGAAATCCGTCGCATGTCCTTTGGTAGTCGTCCGCCGGAATTCGATGACATGCGACACGAGCTGGCTGGCCCGGGTCTCTCAACAGCTGGCCCAAAGTGGCCCATGAAATGTTGACTGTGTTGACCGTTGGCGTTGTTGAAGGAGTTCCATGGGCTCCATCAGCACACACTCGCTCGGTCGCTCGGTCGCCGGATGATGGCAGTTAACGTACTGCTCCGAGACGCGCAACATCAAAAACATGCGTCCCCAGGACTCCGACACGCAACCGACGGCTTTCCAAATGTTATTGTGCCCCAAAACAAGAGGCTCTTCTCTAGAGTGAGTTCTTGATAGCCCCAGTCCATTTTCGAGTCCTCCTTTTTTTGTGGGAACCGCCTCAATCCTGCCTCGTTGTGCAAGAAGAAACGACCCCCCGCCTGTATGATGTCTGTTTGTTGTGGTTCCGGCCGCTAAGCATAGCATAAGAAGTGGCCCAATTCTCTGGTTTTGCGTTCGATTTACTTTATTTTTTGCAAATTGCTAAATCGCTCATAATTGTCCACACTCCACGCGCCTTCGTCCAGGTCCAGGTCCCCGGGTCCAGCTGTGCACATACACACACATACTTTTGGCCAAATTTTTGCGCTTTGCCAAAGCGTTGTGGTTTTGTTTGGTTGCCAGTTCCATTAAATTTCATGTCTTACTTTACTCCACTGGCTAGCCGGCCTCGGTGTTCTCGGCAGTCCGCTGCAGGCTAATTGCGTCCACTTTTCTTCTTCAAACCAGCGCCTCCCTGGGTGGAGTGCATTTGAGTGGAGAGTTTTTGGGGATTATTCGGTAATTGGGTTCGTTTACTGTTTGCGCTTCCCACACATCGCCTTCGCCGTCGCCGTCGTCGTCGCCCCGAAAGCGGAGCGTTCTCAGATAACATGCTCGGCTGGTTTCGAACAAGCCATCAAACGGAGGGGAGGCTAGTCAAACGCAGGACCTGCAGCCTCCACGCTGCCAAGTCTTGGGCCCCAGCAGCAGGGTGATGTATCTGGAGGCAATAATGTTCGTGTTATGTACTGATTACCGAATCAGCAGTCTCTCCTTGATCTCGGTGGACGTTTGATAATCGGCAGCTGCTGCTGATGCGACTGAGTTCACCTTCTCTCAAGATGGCTTTAAGTTGGCCAGAGGTTAGTCTTGAAGGATATACCAATAAACGGAATGTTTCTGTTTGGCTAGCGAAGTCATAGGCCGAGCTTGTTTTTGTGAACAATCAGGACATTCACATCCGACATTGGATAATAATTGAAGTAATTAATAATTGAGTATATTAGAGTAAATGACAATCGAACCTTGGCTGGTCACTAATTTATGCTTTCGAAACATGTATCAGCGTTCGAACTGATGACTTCAATGGATGATCTACATACACTCGAACAACTTCAATTTCGAGATGGGCCTTAGGAGAATGATCTCGGCGATGACCGAGAACCAACTGGGTTGAGGGTTAATCAACCTCTGTCTCGGCCAGGTTGTTGATCTTATTGTTGATAATTGGCGCTCCCTACTGCCCCTTTCCAAATAGTGTGTGAGGCGAGTAATTTAATCTTCCACATTCCATCGGAGCGGAGGTGATCGATCGATTCCCGCAATCGCGTCATAGAACTCAGAACCACGCTTTTCCACGCCGCACCACTCTGGCCTCGTGTGCACACTGTTTCTTTCCCCCAGAGATCACGTCCATGTGTGTGCGTATTTAATGCTGCGCCGTCGTTTTCCGCACAAATAAACGAAATATGGGTAACGAACTTTAAATGCTCAACAACCGCGACGTGGAGAGTAGTGAAAAAAAACCCATCAACTTGTTTGTGTGTGCGTCGAAGAAAGTGTGTACGCAAAATTAAGAACTAGTAGAGAATCGTAATTTTCGCTGCAATGGCCACCGGCAAACTCTACTTACCGCTCCATTGGTGCATCACCGCTCTGTGTGTGTTTGTGCACCTGTGATCTCCTAGGGTGCCGCGTGTGGCCGAAAGGGTTGAAGGAAGGAAGCAGACAGACCACGAAAATAATTTTGGATAATTATCTTGCCGTTCTCATTATCATCCTTCCTCTCTCTTGTGAAGTTGAGGTCCGTGGCTTCTCTTTTTCAACCTTTTCTTTCTTTCGGCAGGCTCCGGAACTTGCTCCGGAGGTTTTTGCGTCATGAGGAACCGGGGGAACGGTGGAAAGCAAAAAAAAAAACGATAATGTTTCGTTCGCGCGCAGCACTTCCTTGCCCGGAGGGGGGTTGTTCAACCCTTGTTTGAGCGGTTGTATCGAGAGCAAAACGCTCGGCTCGGTTTGGTTGGTTGGGTTAGTTCCTCTTGCCCCGAAACGTCGGGCTTTCCGGGGTTCCAGTTTTCCGCCAGGTTTTGGCCGCAGTTGACAAAATGCGCACACCAATGGGCGAAAGTGTTGAACCAAGGGAGAACCGCAGAACTGTTGGGTGTCAATTGGGTAAAGAATTATTGGACGTTATTCCGAAAGTTATTAGTTAAAAAATATCCGTTCTCGATTGTATTTTGGTTCGATATTTGGTCATTGTTTTGAATTTCCAAATCTCAATTTTCGATATGGGTTTTATTTATACAAAAATAAAACAGGTTACATTATTAGAGCTGAGGACGATTAGACTTGAAACCATCTGAACAGTGTGTAGTGTAGACAATAGGACAAGTTCGAGTAGACTTTAATATCAATTTAAATATTTAAACTATTTTATATTAAAATATTTTTCTATGTGAAAAAATCTTTTAATTTAAAGCGATTTATTTTAACAACGGGTCTCAAAACATTTTCCTTGATTCCGAACTCAATTTTGTAGTATCATTGTTACAGTATTTATCAAAAAACTTGAAATGGTCTCCATGTTTTTTCAATTAAGCTTTCATTTCACTTTCATCTTAAGGGTGGAATATTAATGACTAATTGCTTCATTGAAACTAAATCTGATAATCTACCAAATTCTTCCTTGATTTCTATTAAGTGTCTCTTGTTGTTGAAATACTTTGCCGTACCCTTGTTGTGCCAAATTTTTCACGGAATTTAGTGACAGTTCGTTATGTCGACGCATATGTGCTACGCTAATTACATCATATCACTCTTTCGAGCGGCAGTGTTACCGTATCCAGAACGGGGCCACAGACACACACGGTCGGTGGGGCAGTGTGAAGCACCAACCACCGGAATCACACCGAGGGCTTGGAAAAGAGTGGATAGGGAGAAAGGACACTTCCACTTCCAACTGATGTCTCGCACCCAGGGGACGTTTGCCACGGCACGGCGATTTAAAGAGCCAACCCAAACCCGGGAGGGTCACTTTTGCATCATCCCGGTGGCAACGCGTCCCGGCCGGACCGGGATTCTTTCCGCACCCTCCGTGAGCGTGGTTCCGCATTTAATCCCGTGCCAATGATCCGTCGCGTCACATCGATGACGTTTATTTATTGCGGCGGGTAATTGAATTTCACCGGCGCTCCGGAAGCCGATCCGATCCCGATCCGGGAGATGATGATGATGACGGGCGAAATGCGTAATATGTGTGGCGAAAACATACGCATTTCTGGATGGATGGCTGGCTGGCTGGCGGTGGGTGATTAGAAACTCGTTCTATTTTTTGGCCGGCAACTTGAGAAAAAAAATCATCAAAAACCGGATACGAGTTATCCGTAGGAGTTACGATCGCGCATCGTAAGTGATTTACGGGAACACGGGCCCGTACGCTGCCTTCCATTATCACCTTGTATCCATTCACCAGGCTGCGTATGGAGCGAACCTTTCCGACCCAGCCCATCATTGGCTGAAGATTCCTTTCGGCGAACGAAGTTCTCTCATGCTTTTGACACCCGCGAACCGAATCGAATTGAATTAATATGCGCCGAGTTTTTGGTCTTCCGAAGAACAAGAAAAAAGGGCCCAACATAAAATACCGCGAGGCGGCGCGTTCAAGGTTCTAAAATGCGTGGTTCTGAAGAATTAATAAAAAGGTAGTTCCCTTCGCCCGTAAAACTGTCACCCAACCGCCGGCCTTCTGTTGGTGTGTGTGCGCGTGTCAAGAGTACACGAATCTGGTCCGTGGCGTCGGGTCCTCCGCGTGACACAGCGTGCGTCGCGAACGCGACCCAAAAGGCTACAGAAAAGAGACGAAGAAAAAAGCAGAATAGAATCGAGATGACATTTATTTACACAGACTGGCGAAAAATAAACTCCTCAAAAACTCCATTCCACCGTCCTCGCCGTCTGCTTGTCGCTGCCGCTGCTCCTGTTTGATTTGAGCAGACAAGTTTCTCTCGGTTGGATGTTTCTTTTTGTGCGTTTTTTTGGGGATGGAAGACCCGGTTTTGTTTTGCTTCAAATGTGTAGCTTCTTTTGCTCTGGTCTGTGGGGATGTGTCTCTCCATGCCTCTTCATCACCGCCGAAATCTGCAGCCAAAACTGTCAATTTGTCATTCTATCGGTCCGGATCGTCGCGTAGATTCCGTCGCCGTGGCCAGCCGATGAGTGTGCCATCTTCAGAAAATGTATATTACGCTCCATTAGACTCTCGGTCGGCTCCGGCTCTTGTGTTGGTCCGGCCTTTGGCGGGTGTGCGGTAGCTTCTGTCGAGGCCCGGGCGCGTTGGAGTGGTGCGTCCTTTGCCCCCCTCTGGCCACGGTGCTTTATTATGCTAATCAGCGCAATATAATACACATTTTTTTTTCGCTTCACCCTCGTCTCGGGACACACGCATCGCACGACCCGAGTCGATTAACTACATTGGTGGCAAAACTTGAAACTCGGCTCGGTTCACCCAACCGACGCAGGACCTAATCCTTAGTGCACAAGAGCGGGCGCATAAAAACGCGCGATATAAATTATTAATATGTAAATGAGTCATAACCGCGGTGGCTGTTAAAAAAACAAATTTATGTGTATTTTCGGCTTCAGATTCGAGTTCGGGGGTTCGATTTCACGCGGACACATCTTTTCAACAACAACAACGACCGGTGCAAGCGACCTCCAGACCAAACCTTATTGTTACCATCGCAAGGGTATTTTCCGCTATTTTTTCCACCCCGAGCCCAGTGTGTGCGGTGAGGAAAAATCGGAAAAACGGAGAGGAGAGTATCTTTATGTCGTTCGGCGGTCGCCATCACGCGTTAGGGGATGCTTTACGATTCGTGTGAAATATTGAGTGAGGTGGTGTGGGCCCAGACGCACCCTCGCATCCGGAACTCCCGGATGGCGGAAGAAGGTGTTGCGCGCGTTTACTGTAGTTGTGCCATTGTGCAACAGATCCCGGGACCGACGGCGGTGGAGTGTTGCCCTTCAAACGTTCTGTTCAAACTGTTCCGTAACATTGTCCGTGGACGTGCTGTGCAGCGAGGGAGAGCCTGCCAGGTCCCGCACGGAACCCTCGGGGATTTCGAGGATGAGTAGCTCTAGCTCTCATCCCAGCATAGATCGTTGCTACGGCATATGGACACGTAGACTTCCCAGGGTGCCGATCGTAGAACGTGCGCGGCACAGGCCTCTCGCTGCCGAATTATTGATGAACCAATACGATAGGCGTCCGCGAACGATGTCCTTTTTAGCCCGTGCCGAAAACGAAATATCCTTAAGATGGGCGACTAGCGCATAACGATTGGCCTCCGTTTGCCTTCGTTTCGCATTCGGATTAGGCAATAGAAACGGGTTCACGCCTTTTTCGGGCCCCGGCTATCTGAATCTTTGATGACGCGGACACATTCGGGGCGAAACGAAGGAGCGCGCACGGTTCCCGGTTCTAAGGTCCCGTCCGTTTGGCAGTCCGTTCATTACTATTTGATCGGATTTTTGTCTCAAACAGATCCCTCGAGAGAGAGAGCGATGGGGATGTGCAGAAAGTGGCCTATCAGTTGGTTGCAAAATAATCTGTTCAGCCGTTATTCTTAACGAGACCATTACAATAGTACACGAGTCCTGCGGGAGTTTGATCGCCTCTTCTTTGCAACATTTGCTAAAATGGGAAAATATACCTCTAATGCTAAGGGATGCAACTCGTTTGTTGTATTTTTTAAAACTTCCAAATGGCTTTGAAAATGTAGTCAAGGACACAAACGAAGGAAAACACTGTCGAAACCCCAAGTATGTCCCCCAGGACCCTGCTCCTCGATCGTTTGACTTTTACTGCCAAAGCCAGAATCCGGTGGTAAGCGAAAGGATAACTTTAATGACAGCGATAAGGATAACTAACTTTTTAAGCGAAAGGATAAAAGAACTGGAACTTAATGCAATATTTTAAGGGCGTTACGATAAGAAGTAATAGTGGAATAGTGCACAAAGAGCAAACATTCAACTGTATGTGAAAATGAATGACGAAACAAACGTTAAAACTGACTTTCTATGATGTACCTGCTCCTGAACTTATTTTCGGCAAGGTTAACGATCATTTGTAGACCAAACAGCTTTCAAATTTCGAAGATGTTTTTTGGACGAAATTAAAATTGAATTTGAGAATATGATTAAAAGACGTCCTAGATGTGAAGTTCCCGTGATATAAATACGATGCCAAACTGTGCCCCTTTTGGACGAATTATTTTCGATTTGTGAATAATTTGAATTGAATTTTTACAGTTTCCTTGACCAAGTTTGGCTGTGGCCATCCCTCCTTCCATCCGAAGAAGCATCGCTTCGCTTCACCTTCACCCTTCACACGGAACGAGAAACACGCGACAGGAATTGGTTGAACATAATTTGAAATCGATACACCACACACCGATTCACCCTGAGCCGTTAGAAATCCGTTGGCCAGGCCAGGACACAGAGAGGGAGAATCAGGGGACGTGTGAAGACGCTACGACCTCTACACGACCACCACCACCACCAGCACACACACACACACGGGCGCGCACACCCTAGTGTGCCTTTAAATGTCAAAACCATAAAGAAACTTTTCAATGATTTATCGTACTTCTCTCTCTCGGGCTTAACACGGTGCGCGCGAGTTTTCCGTAAAAGAGCGAAAAAGAAGACGGCACTGGCGCGAAGTGAAGTGAATAATTTCTTCGGAACAATTTTCTTAGCATATTAGTACCAGCGGGGAACCCGGCATCCCTCCTCCCCGCGCATACTCTCCCGCCGGGGGTCGCCGAAGGTTCATGATAAATTTATAGCAAAAAAAGAACAACGGAACCCAACAAGTCGTGTAAGAAGTAGAGGGCTTAACAGAACAGAACGGGTTGAGTCGCCTCTCGTCTCGTCGGTCGGTCGGTCGAATAGTGAACACATAATTAGCCATAAAACCGGGGCGCACCCTTCCGCTTAATCCCTGCCCCGCGGGGCCGAGGACCCGAACGGGCTTTCCGTGCTTCCCTTTGGGTGTTTCGGGTGTGATTTAGTACGCAACACTCACGCACAACCACTCCGGAAGATGATAAACGGTTTGTGATATTCCGGAGATTGGTGCTGGCTTGGCTGCCCGTCTTTCGGCGCTCCTCGGCCATTTGTCATGCCCCCGCCGAGCGGATGGCGAGCTCGCTCGCTCGTGGAGGCGATAGTTCCTGTTGGGGAGGGCACTGTTGCTGTGGTGTGCCGCGGCCGCGCCACGCCACGCCACGTCGGGCACTTGGGCGGGAGAGCGCGAATCATAAGCCACGGTTGGGCTCGCTTCGCCTTCATTGTTTCTCATCTCCGGGAGCTTTTCTGGTGGTGAATGCCGCCGCCAGTGAAAAGTGATTCCGACCGACCGAGAAGCGAGAGCTGCTGATGATCATGATTAATATCGAAAATTTGTCAAATATGATAATGAGCATCGCACTCGTACCGACTTCTGCCCCCTTTTCGGGGGCTTTTCCCAAGGCGTCCAAACGGGAGCGTCCGCCCCAAACGGGGGGGGGACGCGCAAACATTGTAGAGTATATGCTAATCTCGGCTGCAACCGCTCGGAGCGGAGCTGTGAACGGAAAATAGCGCCCGACGTAGTGATAAAAACCTGTCACAAGAGGGGCCTGTGTAGCCCTTGGAGCGTAGGGGGCATTAAAACCCACATATTTGGTGTCGAGCCTCTTCCACGGGTTTTTTCGCTTTCTGTGGGGGCCCAGATTTCGACCGCACAGCACAACAATCAGCGCTTGTGACGTGCTCCTCGTGGCGATCTTGTAGCTTCCTTGTCTAATAAACACCACAATCGTCATCGCAAGCCCCCCACGCCTCTGCAGTCGCTTAGGGTTCTCTCTTCGCTCCGAGACTCCGAAGGCTGGCCCCCCGATACCGGTTTGTGATATGCTGAATTTTGATATCACCATCCATCCAACGGCAGCGGCAGTCTGGCTGGCTGGCTGGTTGGTCCGATCTCTACTGCGCAGTTTCTTTTTCTTCGCGCCTCATTCATGGCAGAATTCATTCAACACCATAATGGGCCGTTCTTGGGGCGACGTTTCGGGGCGACTCTTGGGGGGGACAATGAAAAAAACGACGCGCAAAAGAGCGTCCATTAAAAACCGAAAATATGCTCCGGCAACAGCACCGCGAGGAGGAGAGTCGGAAAGAAAACTTGTCAATTTGTCGCGCCCCGACGCGATAGGTTAATCCTCCGGGGAGAGGAGCCCGGGGACTTGGGGTCGCGGATGCGGTTCACTTGGAGCCGGCTAGAAAGTGTGGGATCAATTTGTGGCTGTTCATTAATCAAAAATCTGGCCCCTGCCGTGGCCGCGGGCGTCTAATCGGGCTTTAACCTGCGCGAGGTTTTTACGTCCGTCCAGAAAGCATAAATCCCGGGAGTCCCGGGAGACCGAAATCAATCACCGGTGCTGCTATCGCGTTTTCGCGCCTCTCCAAGGGGCCGACAAATCATTAGGCAAAATGGATTCTAATGTTTTCTTTCCTCTCTCTCTCGTCATTTTTTGCAGTACGCACCCGAGGAGTACACCCACGAGAGTCCGGTTTCCGGCGGTCAACGCTACACGTCACCAAAGACCGGAGGCGGAGCGCTGTACCAGGCGGAGGCGTACTACGATTCGCCGGGCGGATCGTGGTACCCGGCGTCGTCGAGCGGGGCGTACGCTCCGCACTCCGGGACCGGCTACCACAACGTTGGCCACGGGGCTCACCTCGGCGGTGGAGCCGGTGGACCGCAGCATAACCATGACCAGTATGCCATGTCCCCGGTCGGTGTGCCGCACATGGACGGTTCCCATCTGGCGCAGGTAAGCATCACTGTTAGGGGCAACTTCCGCCCAAAGGATGCAGGTTTCTCTAACGCATGGCTTTTTTCACCTCACGGCGCGATCACAGAACCAAACGCAAACACTTCCACCGATGAGCACGTTCCGAGGCAATACCGCACAGATACCGCCCATCGGTACGCAGGGCCAAAACTCACCCGCAATCTACAACGCAATCGCTGCCGGCCACCACAACCAGCATGCGCAGCATAGTCCAATTGTACAAAACGACACCCTGGTCGGAAAGGCGCTGCAAACGGTTTGTATCCACGTGTTGTGAGTCTGTTCTTAGGCGAAAGCTTTCTGACGGCATGCAATTCTTTCTTTTTCAGATGTACCCAACTGACCAAAGCATAAGCAGTTACGGCTCCAACCCGAACACACCAGTGAACTCACCTCCACCACTAACGTCCCAGCAACAGCAGCAGCAACAGCAGCAACAGCAACAGCAGCAACAGCAACAGCAACAACAAGTCCAGCAGCAGAACCAGCAAACAACGCAGCAAAGTATTCATGTCGGTGGTGCGGTGGGGCCCGGAGCGGCTAGTGCCGCACCCGGCGGAGGTCCCACTTCCGTCAGCGCTGCCACGGTGGCCGCAGCAGCGGCTGGGGGCGTGGGGGCCAGCACCTGGCAGCAGATGAACCCAGTGATCAACAGTAACGGTGGACCGGTGACCGGTCTCAACAGTCTCCCGAACGGTTCCTACGCTCCCGAGCTAGTGCACCGGGGACTCCCGCACATGGTAAGTGGCTGCACGCGCGCGCCCTGCCCAGCTTCCGGTTCGGTTCGATCCGCCCTTTCGTTTGCCGGCTGACTGTGTACACCCTTCCCCGTTTCGTACGGTCCGTTGTTGGGGTCCTACCGGTCCTTGTAATTTTGTAAACATTAGAATGCACATTTCGCGTACGTTGTAATTCATTATTTTAATCCCCTTACATTATCACCAATTTGCTGCGTTTTGCATCAAACAATATGATCACTCACACAGAAAACAACGATCTTTAGCTCATTATGTTCTCTCTTGACAAAACATAATTCTGTTCAAAGGTTTTGAGGAACAATAGGCGTATGCAAAAAGTATTAATCTGCACGAATTACAGCTTTGCAAGTTCATTCCCGTTTCTCCTGGCCCTGGCACTATGTTTCTTATCATTCGTACACTTAACAGCTCACACACACAGCGCCCTCTCTGGGTCATGCTAATGCACATCGATTCTGCCCTTTCGTTGTTCGATTTTTGCTGTTCGATCTGCGACTGCTTCCGTTTTCCTTCGTTTGTGTTGCGTGTTATTTTGAACCAATTTTTCGTTGATGCATGTTTTTGTGTTTATTTCGTATCTCTTTCCCACTAGGCCAACTCGCCCGAGATACAACCGCTGGACGAGGCGATCGTGTCGTTACTAAGAGAGCATGAAAGTGTTACGGTAAGTAACGGCCAACCGGCCATCGCTCGCCACCTAGCACCAGCGCACGCGATCGCGTTGAAGTCGATCCTCGATCCTCGCGCCATTTTGTGCTACACCGTCTCCCGTTGAACCCGTATCAGGGGAACAATCTTTGAGTAACGCGCATTGTACGATGTATTTTTGTTAAGTTACTTCTTTTTGACGTGCAACTTACTTCATTACTTTGTTCACTTTACTTATTGCTGTGTTGAGAATCACGCACGCGTTCTGCCAGCAGACAGGGGCCGTGGCGTGCTGAAGGTTGTTGAATTTGCTAGCTCGTATGTTTGAAGTTTTCCATTTCCAATTTTACGTTAACTTGTTCGTTTCGTGACCCAGTTCCTTTTTGTCTTTACCGTCGGTGGGCTACCACCCTCATTCAGACTGCTGTCGCCGATTGTTCTGTCCTTCTAACGCTGCTCTACGTTTCCTGTTTCTAGTCCTTGCAGGGTTCGCGCATGGAGGAGCGGTTGGATGATGCCATCAACATACTGCGGAACCATTGCGAGCCGCAGGTCGGCGTGTCGCTCTCGTCGATCGATCCCGCAGCGACCGCCTCGCCATACACGGCCGGTGGTGCCGGCCCGATCATTCCACCTTCCGCCCAGCTCCAGCACGACGCACCGTCCGAGCTGTCCAGCATCCCAGTGAAATCGGAAAGACTACCAATCAACGCACCGGCGTCGGTGAACAACAGTAAGTGTTTCCGTTCCCGGTCCCACCAGGCTTACTGCGATACTGATAGGTGATTTACTATAAACGTTATCATCTAAAAAAACAGTCTATCATTTATCCTCAGAGAAACGCAAAGAACCGCCAGACTCCGACACCAAACCGAGCAGCTCGGTGCAGGGGCCAGCGAAGGGAGCGAAGCGGCAGCGCAAGTAGTAAGTTCTAGTATTTTTGTGGTCCCTTCTACACCACCACCATCTAGTCTCTTTTTGGCTTCAGTTCGTTCACAATCCAGTTTTGTAGTTGCTCATTTTTCCGGCCTCTTCCGTTGAAAGTGCTTTCCCAGGACGATTCATAACAATGTTGTGTTTTGTGTTTTTCTTTTCATTTCTTTCCGTTCCGTTTTCGTTGCCGCCGTTGCTTTCCGTTCCGTTCTCTGTGTGTGTGTGTGTCTGTACGGTACATTCGCGTGAACAATTTTACTAGTAGTAAAACCTCGCGCAGTTGTTCCAGCGCCGATGACGACGACGACGATGATGATTTGGATCCGGTGACTAAAGATCGAAAGGAGAGAGAGCGAAGACAGGCGAATAACGCTCGGGAAAGGTGAGCAACCGATGATCTTCTCTCAGTGACCAGATTAACGATATGTCCTTTTTACACTTGCAGAATACGCATTCGGGATATTAATGAGGCACTGAAAGAGTTGGGCCGTATGTGCATGTCTCACTTGAAGTCGGACAAACCACAGACCAAGCTGGGCATACTGAACATGGCCGTGGAAGTGATAATGACCCTCGAGCAGCAAGTGCGAGGTAAGTTTGTTGGCGCACCTGGTGGTGGAACGTAATGCGCGACGGTGGCTTAATGATTTCCTCCATCGCTTTACAGAACGCAATCTGAACCCAAAAGCGGCTTGTTTGAAGCGACGGGAAGAGGAAAAGGCTGAGGATGGTCCGAAGCTACCTCCGCATATCCTACATCAATCAGCATACCCGTCGCTCCCTGTAAGTAGTCTAAAGCAGGAACGCGGAGACTGAACACACGATCACGGCTCGATTCGAGTGTCGCCGAGATGGTGTGCGGAAATCGTCTTCTGATGGAAGGACAAGAAAAAAGAGATTGCCACACACTCTCGGCGGAAGATTTGGTGGAAACGCGACATAATACGCCACTAAAGTCATGATTTGTTTTCTAATCCTTTCTGTGTGTTTGCTGCTCGGAACGATATGCGCGACCAACCCTTCGTTCCACTCGTTGTTACACCAAACCAAACGATCACCCATCACACCAATTTAAACTCACCCACCACAACAACGGATGCAATTACTACCACCATCGCAGGGTGCACCGCCAAGCCTACCGCACAGTGGACCACCACAATAGCATACCAATTTTACCTGTTTCATTCGAAGATAACAACGCACACACGCGCACACTCTCACAAAACCAACATAGCCTAGTTCAGTCATAGCTACGGACATTGCTAGCTAAAAAAAAGGCCACAGTCAATGCAAACCAAACCGTCACACGCCGCACGGCGCAGGGCAACAGCTTGGACAAGTCCGAGATCGTTGCACGGCGGTGCATATCGGGAAACATTGAAATCAGCGTCAGCATGGATCGCTAGTTAAAAAGATAAACCGAAGAACCGAAAAATCCCTTCGCTGCCGGTAGCCAGAAGAACAAGAGCACAATGTGTACATATTTACCGGAGGGAGTAAGAATGCTATGTCTATAAGTAGAACAAAACAATCGGCGGGAGAGAACATTATGACGTTTGTGTTTGCTTCGTGATGGTGGACACAGTCACAGCCCCGAGCCCCCCGGCGGAGAGGTTCTGGAAGCAACCGCCCGAAAGAGAGTGATAGGAAACGCACGTGTAAAGAAACTATAAAAACGCTCAAACCGTTTCAAGGAACACTGGTAGTTCGTACCGCGGATAGAGCTGCAGGAGAACTTGTGTACGTTTTAGGTGAATGCATTAGGCTAGGGAGATTTTAAGAGGTCGCTGTGGTCTGTACATCCACTATGGCGAACATCGAACGACCGAGATCCTTCTATCAGCAAACAGGCGATCGGCAAAAAACATTTTGTTATTGATATAAGCGCAACCGCGGGCGACCGACCGGCATGATATGCTGAATGTAGTGATGCATCGTTATGTAGGAGAAAAAAGGTAAAACTATCTTTTAGTATTCTCTAAATATATATATACAAACAAATATATATATATACATATAAATATAACCATACAACAGAGAAAACGGGAAAAACGGAAGGAGTTTAGGTAAAGGTTTTTAAGTGGACGGCCGAGTGCCGAGAAATCGATTCAACCGCACGAATTTCCGTGAAATTGGTTTAGGAATCAGAAAGGCTAAAAAAGGTTTGCAATTTTTTTGGTACAAAATTTTGTTCATGAATGATTGAATCATCAGCAACAAAGAAATTGTGGAGAAAATGATCAGGAAAATGAGCATCGCCACCGTTTAATTAATGCACAACATAGAAAGTTCGCGCCAGGGAAGAGTCGGGTTAGAAAACAATCAAGAGGATCATCAATTCTCTGTGTCCGCGAGATCATCTGACGGTAGCAGACAGGTAGCATTTCATGATCACAGTCGGAAACAATTCGAAATGGTTGCTGTGTTGGCGCGCTTTTTGTGTTCAATGATAGATTACGATCCCTAGGTTTTGTTCGGTTAGGCATACATTTTCTTTCCTTTGGCGCTTCGTTGCAGCGATTAGTTCGCGCCCAGCAACGCGAAATTTTTTACTTAATCTTCGTACTTAGTAAGTTATCAGTTACCAGTGTACTTAGATCGCGAATGGAACGTCAGAGCGGCGCTTGAATGAAATTTTCTTTCTACGCAGTGACGGCACCACATATCGTACGGTAGCGTTTGAAACGTTACTACCATGGAAGTCACATTACTGCGTAGCGAATGAAATTTTACTAGAAACTAATCCGGAATCTCTGTTTCCTACTGTCAGATGATAGGACGAAGAAACCGAAGCAGGTTCGTAAAAGTGTGGCAATTCAGATAATCAGTAAATCAGTATTCGGTTGAAACAGTGCGTCGTTGACACATTTTATGTTTTAATACGCCTTTTTATTTTGTCACTTCGAGATACAGTCATAAGAGTTGCTCTTTGCCATTTAATCTACTTAGGAATCACAAACAAGAAGGAACTGAACGAAGCTAACAAGCGTTCGATGGATGTTTATGAAAAAAATCGAGATTTCGTTTACCTTCGTCATATAGAATCTGTATGAAGACCAATAGACCCGCCTGTTTGGCTATAAAAGCGGTTCTACACACATCCAAGAAGCATCACTTTATTTACTTAAAAACATCATACTTGACCCGAACATCACGCTCCATTGTGAGGCACTCTGGGTAGGAACCGGAAAGTGCGCGTACGTTTACACGAAGCTAAACCGAATCTCTGTGATTTTTTTCTAATTCGTAGCGAGCTCAAAGGAACAATGGAACTGAATGGTTCTCTTTTTCTTTCTCTCTCTCTACGTTTGTACTTTTACGGTGGCGCTGGATTGGTTTTGTCTATTCTTGTTTACTTACATAAAACACCGATGATTGTCAAGAGAAATTGAAGATTTCATTTTATATTGCGATCGATTTTATCTGATGTGATACTTTTGTTCTTTTGTTTATACAGAGGCAAACTGAATTAAAATAATGGATCCAGAACAGTGGACCAGAAGAGAGCTCCAATTTATGTGGGTTCCATCGAAATACCTAACAATTCCTTTTCAACACATGATGTTTAATAGTTTCCAAATGTTACAATTCAAACTATTCAAATTCAAACACCCTCTCAAGGACTCTAATGCTTATAATGTGGAAAATCTGTAGTCTCATATCCGTTTATTTATTTTAAATAACTTCTTCTGGACCACATGATTCCGAGGTCGATAATTTTGCTTGCAGTTTGCCTCTTGGGTGTTTTTATCACCGACTTTTCATTTATCAACTTCCACATCACTATTGGACGCTGTCGGTGCTCCGGTTACGTAAAAGAGAAGAGCGACAAAAGAAAAGCGTGAACATGCAATGATCGTGAATGAAATATGGTACTAAAAATATTCACATAGCTCCTTCGTGTTTAGTTACTTAAACTTATTTTTATTTAGAGAAAGCTTATACATATATTTTAATTGAATAGTAGATCTATACCTTTCTTCCATTGATTTGGTATTTTGTTTCCAAAGCAAAATAGAAAAACAAAACAAAAGTATAATTGCAAAGAAAAGCTTGAAACCGTGGGAGATAATACCCATCAGAGGATGTGTAAATTCGTTTCGCCATTTTAAAGTATACACCTTCCAATGTTCGTTTATTTTAATTTTTTATTTGAGCTATTTTATTTTAATCATAAAGTGTATGTATTAAGAACGATACTGCGGTAACGGGCGAGCGATAGAATGGAAAAATGGAGAAAAGAGCAGCAACAATAACAACCAACCAGCAGCAGACAAAACCTTGGTAAAACCCAAACCCTTCCACCGTGTTCAGTTGGAGACTAGTATTGTAGGACAGGGCTGTTTTATTGTTTCGTTTTAGTTGTATCTGCAATCACTTTTTATACGATACGGTTTTTAATCTCTCTCTCCCACGAATGTAATGTCTCTGGTCACAGCCCTTCCACCGGTTTTTATGAAGTTTTTAAGCATGATTTTATCCTAGTTTTGGCACAAAAATGGCAGCAACGGGTCATAAGATAAAAGTCTAGTTAAAAGTGAAAGAAACTATTTCCTATATTTTTCATGCGCACATGTTGGTTTGCAGTAAGCTACCGAAAACGAAAATATCAATTATACTGTTACCCTCTTTTTTTGAGTTTTCATCTTATTTTGCGTTCATCCTAGGTCGCGTTTCATTTTAACTCCGTACTCCCTCGGGTAGTGTCCTATGTTAGTGAAGAAACAATCAAAGGGGTTTCAAAACGTTCTAGTATAAAACGGAAAGCCATATAACGAGGGAAAAGACTAGCGCACGGGGCGAGTGCTGCCAAATCTGAACCACGGGTCAGCCGGTAACACAATGCTTGCTAACGATTGGTTCTAGCAGAATGTCTTACGTTAAAAACCTACTATCGGAGGGTACTCTTACAATCATCCCCAGAATGGTGAAACAAAAGCCAACCTACTTTGCAACAAAGATTCCTTTTCGGTATTCCTGCGTGAATGTGCGCGAAAGTAGATAAAGAAAGAAAAAAGGGCAGAGCAGCAGTATAACAAATGATGTTTGCGCGGGAGAGGACGGGGAAGCAAATCAAAATGTGAATACAAACACATGATAAACTATAGGAAGTGAACCGTGGCGGAAGTGTATAATCATCAGCAGAAAAATGATACATGTGTAAAAATGACGAAAACCGCAAGCACACCGCTTGATGATAACGACGCGAGAGTGAGAGGCACGGTGCGAACGACAGTGATGTAATGATAATACCAGATGGCTACGTTTTAATAATGCTAAAAAAAGGAAAAAATGTAAACACAAAACTGAATCAACAACAGACAAATGAGGATAAAATCATTACAATGTATATTATGTTATTAAAATAAATGTGCCATTTTTCCAATAATTACTCCACCAGGAGTTCCGGTTTGTTTTCTTCGCTTCTGCACCTCGACTGACAACGGTAAATACCTACGTGAGTTGGATGCGTTTTCTGTTTTCCTACCAAATATCGCATGACCCGAATTAATTTTAACCCAAAAAAAAGGAGCTCAGCTAATTGCAACCTGTCCATGAGAAGCAATTCGTCCGTCATTCACTTTTCCAAATGCTTCGCGTGATAGTGTAGAGCACGTGCCCGAGGCGTCGTGCTTTGGGCCTTTCGTGCAAATCCAAAAACAGGAAACCGTTCGACAATATCCAATTATTTATTTTTCATTCTGTGTCCAAAATCTTACTGAAAATAAACTACCAAATTGATGCAAACAGGACACATAAAAGCGACGGGAAAGAGAGGGAATGACAAAAACCACTCGAACAATTTCACTGGTCTCTAGTGGTCGATCGTAGGCAACGATTGTATCTTCCGCTGGGCACGCAGCTTATCCTTAAACACAGGCACCCCCGCTTTGATCTCCTTGCCCTGCAGCATTACGACAGCGGCGGCCGAATGCAGATCGTTCGAACGGAACGCTATCTCGTCGCAAAAGTTCGCCGACATCGTTTTCGTGAGCACCGGCGACCGGATTGGTTTGCGCAGCACTCGCGAGCACGCCGGCCGTCGGGTGGACACCTGAAACAGGGAGCTCGCCGGCAGGACGGCACTGAACGGATCGACGAACCCCCCGCCGCCGCTGCTCCGTTCGCTGGGACAATCGAACGAGGATTTGGAATTTTCCGCCGTCTTCGGTTTGTCAGACGCCCGCCGCTGTTTTTCCAGCTTCACGGTTTGAAAGTTTTTAATAAAGTTCCGCGTCGATTGCGATATCATTTTTCCATCGAGCAGCACTAGTCAGTGGACGGTAAAACAGGAAGGAATAGTAAGGACGTTGATGTTTGGGCGGACATGATCAATCAAACACTTACGAAGCTTATGTCCTGCGGCCGCTGTAACCTTTTCGCGGTAGTGCACATCGCGCTGGGCAGCTGATCCCTGCAAGTCCAGGACACGCAGTGAATATAAAGCACTAATAACAGGCGCGATGTCGTCGGTGGATTTAAAATTGTTCTCCGAGGCGAGCAGAATTTCCAGCTTCCACAATGGTTCCAATGGTTCAATGTTGGTGAGCTTCAGCTTCTTGATGTTCAATACCTTCAGGTGGTTCTAAGTAAGTAAGAAGAGTCTCCTTGCAAAGCGGATCCATAGAACAGAACCAGGTAAGGGCAACTTACCGCCAGTGCACATAAGCACTCTTGGTCGAAGTCAAACCGCACGGAACCATCCAGTTGTTGCCGCTCGATATGCACTTGTTCCAACTTTTTGAGGGCACCCAAATTCTCCAGCCGCGTAATTTTGTTGTAGCCAAGATAGAGTTGCTTCAGATTTTTCAAACTCTCCAGATTCTCTATTTTGCGAAGGTTGTTCCATTGCAAATACAGATGCGTAAGATGGGCGAAAGCGCTGAGCTTTTCTATTTTGCTAATTTGGTTGTTGTGAAGGTACAGTACCAGGATATTTTTCGTCGGATAAATATTGCTCTAATTGACGAATAGGAAAAAATAGAAAAATTATGCAATTAATAATTTTGTATTCGCTGCTCCGCATCTGTGGGAAGTCCTTAGAACTAGGCATGAATCTGATGATGACTTTAAATTTATTTAAAGTGTGTTTTCACCCTAGAGTCGGACTTGACCGTATTTACACATTTATTTAAAGTTCATAGAAAGAGAAACACATATCCGCCACCCGGTCGAAACTTTCCCGAGAGAAACTTTTGTGAAAGTTCACGCGGCACCGCCGGGAAATTCTTTTCCGTATTACCATACATTTGAATTCGTATGGGTCCAACGGAGCCGTGCATGACCTTTTCAATCAGGCTGACAACTAAGGATCGGAACCTTGAGCAGGTTTAAAACCCGACAGCGCCACGCCGGAAATAAATGCCGGTGCACCAACAGAGTTCCAATTTTACGTAGAATCGGTTGAGTATTGATCTCGTTACGTGGCTGATAACCTGATTTGCTCAATTCGAACGGAAACACGTGAATAAATTTGTTGTTAGATAACATCTTTTTGGATCAACGAAATACTCACAATTTTGGTCATATTTTTATCGTTTAGGTAAAGATGTGTAAGATTAGTTTTTGCTTTCTTCGAGAACACCTTATTTTTCGTCATGATGCCCTGTTTGATCACTACCACGATGGTTTATGTTGAATTCACCGGTCCAAACCAGCGCAATATCCTTGTAATTGAATTCTTCGGTAATTCAGCGTTCCGGCGGTTCACCGTAAAATGGGCTTTATCATGGCCATGCGAAGGTGAAGCAGTGGCCACAAATGTCCCGGATCTAATTTTAGCACGCGTCTAGTTCAGGGGAACACCTTCAACCAACTACGCAAAGGACTCGCGGGAATTTCAATGATGTCTCGAAGCGAAGGGTTACCGAGAGACTAATTTCCCCCAAAAAACGCAAAAAGTAAACAACCATTCAGCGAAGCGGCACAACGCTAGTAACCGTTGCTACGTCTCGGCTACATCGGCTTGTTTAATTGACGCCGCTTCGCAGCTCAACGTGGAGGAAAGCGAACCATGTTCTGTCTCCTGACGGACCCTCCGGACGGAAAAATGCCGAAACGTTCGCTTGATGTGTAAAGGTGCGTCGAGACTGGCTTTTCTTTTTCTCTTCTCTTTGTTTTGAATGATTGACGGTTGGACATTGTTCCTGGGAAAGGATATAGACGAAAGTAGTTAGATTTTTTATGTTTACCGGAACAGCGTTTTCCATTCGTATAATATGTGCATACTTTTACGCTGTGAGGATGTAGTAACACATCGTTCAATAAGTCCCGAGACTAACTATGAAAACAACATTTTATCGGCAAAATTCTTTATTATTCATCAACATAATCTTCTTAGAGTGTAATACAACCATTCCACACTTCTCTATTTTTTCAATTCCATGTTTGTAGCACGATTTGTTTTTTGGCTCAAAATGAGCCTCAGTAGCAGCGATCACCTCCTCATTTGAACCATATCTTTTTCCCTGGAGCATCTTTTTGAGATCCGTAAAGAGCCAGTAGTCGCTGGGGGCCAGATCCGGCGAGTACGGAGGATGAGGAGCAGTTGGAAGCCTAATTTGTTGAAATTGGTCATCGTTTTGATTGAATTGTGCCATGGTGGCTTTTGTTCCAATGTGCGCAAACGCGGCACCCATTTGAAAAAAACCTTTTTCATATCCAATTTTTGGTGCGAAATAGTAAATGCACTACCAGTTGATTGTTCATCATCTTAGCTATCTCGTGCACTTTCATTTTGCGGTCACCCATCACGATTTTCAATACTTGTTTGGTATTTTCGGGGGTTACTGCCTCATTTGGCCGATCCGAACGTTCCGCATCATTTTTATCAGCACGACCGCATAGAAGTCAGCATACCTCCGAAAAATGGTTGGTTTCGACGGAGTATAGTCCGGATAACGTTTTTCAAGCCATTGCTGAGCTTCAACAGTGTTTTTTCCCCATTAGAAAACAATGTTTTATCAACACACAAAACTCGCTTTGGTCCATTTTTTCAGGATTGCAAAAGTAGCGTCACTTTAACCACTATAGCTTTCTTGGTTATGCTTCGAATTACACCAAATTTTGACACACCTCATCTGAAGGTTGGTACTTCCGAACGTCGGTATATAAATGGCATTATTAGCGCCATTTCTACGCTAGTCTCGGGACTTATTGAACGATGTGTTACTTGTATACAATTATCGAAACATACAATAGCTACGAAGAAAGAAGGCTAGCAATGAATGAAAAGTTAGTGTAACCCACACTTGAAGTATGTCAAATAATCTTTAACAAGGGTTTTACTCCAAGGTTGGAACATTCGTTTTGCATCTAAAATTATGCTTTTGTAAAGTTTTACGTTTGTACGTCATCATGAATAATCATTGTGTGTCGTTTGTTTTAAAGATATTTTGCACTTTGAAAAGCATGTTTTATATTTGGAATTCCTGTGGAATAATCCTAATTTTATCTAATTATCAGCGGTCAGTTTAAAAAAAAATTCGAAATTCGAATACAAAGTTTTCGTAAATGGTGATGTTTACCTCGGGATCCGTCGCTTGGTAATGCTGATGTTTTTCACCGGGCTCGTTGGTATCTGGATGTCAGAGCAACTGTCACTGGGCGAAAGTTGTTTGTCATTTCGGCAGTCAGGATTTGTTGGGTTTGCCGTCGTTTTTTGTCGTTCGCGTTTAGCATTTTCGGCAGTTACTGCTCTTTGTGAAGTGAATTGCAATAAAATCTACTAAAGGCAAGCATCTCATCTAGAAGTCCCCACATTTCTACTCATACTGAAAACAACCCTTTCATTAATTACGATAATCATACATACTGCAAGCTGCTTTGTCACGTAAACATAACCTCATTGAATTTTCGCTTGGTTCCTATTGTTTGTAGATGTTTCTGACTCGCTCCGAGTACGATCGTGGAGTGAACACCTTCTCCCCCGAGGGCCGCTTGTTTCAGGTAGAATATGCAATCGAAGCGATCAAATTCGGTTCCACTGCCATCGGAATATGTACACCGGAGGGTAAGGGCAACACAAACCACCCGGCTCATAAATCCGGCTTCAGCATTGCTTACAATTTCTTATCATTCTGTCCGCAGGTGTTGTGATGGCCGTAGAGAAACGAATCACCTCGTCACTGATGGAACCGACGAAGGTTGAGAAAATCGTAGAAGTAGATCGTCACATCGGCTGTGCTACCTCGGGCTTGATGGCCGATTCACGGACGCTATTGGACCGCGCTCGGCTAGAGTGTCAGAATCATTGGTTTGTGTACAATGAACGGATGTCGGTGGAGTCGTGTGCGCAGGCCGTGTCGAATTTGGCCATTCAATTTGGCGATGGGGATGAGGATTCTGCTATGAGCCGACCGTTCGGTGTGGCCATCCTATTCGGTGGTATCGAAAACGGAGAACCACAACTCTGGCATATGGACCCATCCGGGACGTACATTCGATTCGATGCGAAGGCGATCGGTTCCGGAAGCGAAGGTGCCCAGCAGAATTTACAGGTGACTTCATAAACACAAAGTTTGTGGAAGTAAACTTTTCTAAAGATACATTAATCGTTTCGTTTCATTGGATTTTAGGATTGTTATATGCCCACAATGACCGTCAAGGAGGCAATCAATCTCGCACTCACCACACTGAAGCAAGTAATGGAAGAGAAACTGAATTCAACGAACGTGGAAGTTATGACGATGACTCCCGATCAGGTGTTTCAAATGTTTACCAAGGAAGAGCTTGAAGAATATTTGAAAGGTCAAGAGCCTACATCAACAAAAGAAGAGGCCAAGAAAACACATTAACAGAATGACTTAAGTGGAACGCAAATTGGATTCGTCTTGCTGAGTCTTTCGCTTGCGCTTCTCTGTTGTACCCATTCTTTTTCATTAACTTGCAAATTGTTCAGATTAAAGGTTTGGCCGCGGATCAAAACCGGTACGGGGTTTAATGTTTTATTGCGAGCAGAAGAAATGTTTTCACAACTCATTGAGTTCTACAGCAGGGCTGGAAGTTCGGCATAACACAGAAGGACAAGTGACACATGCGACAGTTTGGAAGAATAAAATTGGTACAACATGTGAAGTTTTCAGTCGATTCATTATAATATTAAGGGGATAGTATCTTTCTCGAATACAATAACTTTTTTAACCGATTCATTAATACATATATCCTTTAAATAAGTACATTGAACTGCGTTCTGTGTGCGGCATGTTCACAAGGAACACGTCAGACCGAGCGGAAAGTGACCCATTTTTTTCGCACACATAAGGTAATGCATGCCTCATTAGTGCTGACATTCAATACAACCTTATTTTTGGCGAATAGACCAAAGGATTGCGAAAACCCTGCGTTGCGTTCGCCGGCCTGTGCTCCGTGGTGTTTCAACTCTACGCCGCAAAGCTGCCTTATGCTCTGAACTCATAACCCAAAACAACACTGGGTCTTTTGACCCCTCGTCACAAAAAAAAAACTAACCCACTAACACAAATGTCGGGCAATTGTTTCTGCACGATGTTATCCGAAACGGGCTGTCCCTGCAAGAGCAACACAATATTTTCTCTCCCGCCCGCTAGAGACGCCGTACGATCGGGATCATTATAAGCACCGGCAGCGTGTACGGTTGGCGCAAAAAAACGCATGCTTGCCGAGTCCGGTTTGGACTCTGCGCGGTCGCTGAACACTTACGTAAAATGACAAACGACACCGACCGTAATATACCGTGAGAAATTGCCATCCAGCATTAGTGTTCCAGCATGCCACGGAGTCAACCGTTAGAAGAGTTATGGTGCCAGCAGCGTGTACGGACTCCACCGACAACTTTGGACGCATTACTGGCGAATCGAAGCAATTGAACAGTTGTCTCGTCAATTGTCGCACTGGCGCAAGCATGGAACTCCTCGAACCTTTCGCATGGCTTTCGCATCGAGTTCACGAACTGAGGTTCTTCGGCCAACAGCGGTCATGCTCTGTACCGTACGTGTGGTTCGCTAAGTGGGTCGGAAATAATGTTTGAAGCTAATGGCGTCACTGGCGGGTTGGGAGTTAAATGGCGGTAAACACATAATTCTGATTGTGGACTATAATTTCGCGTAATTGTGGTCATAAGAGTTCTTTGTTGTATGAGTTACTCAAGAATCTACCGCTTAATACTTCCCTCTCTGGTTGGAAGATTCTCTTTAACGTTATTTTCACATATTTGATTGACTGGGTTAAGCTATTCTTGGTTTTTGCTGCGATTGTGGATTAAGTAGAAGTGACAAATATTCACCACTTTTACAGGCGGCGATCGCTAAGCCAGCAATCGATAGTGAGAAGGTAAAGCAGAAAAGGTCGCAATCATATCCTTCGACATCATCAAAACTAGAAAGTCTCAAACCACTGCCACTGGTGCCACTCGTACCAAGATGGTGCCATTTGGACCGGGTTATTACACCCAATAAGCGTTCGTTATCCCCGGCGATAGGTAAAGGGCAATAATTTCCAAATAATCATCGCTCGTAAAAGGAAACGAGTAATGAAGCTTCAGCTTCGATATTGAGGTGGCAGAGTAGCCATCAGAGGGACAGTTAAAAGTCCATAAAGAGGTGCTATTCCTAATTATTAATAGCAGTTATTATTACGAAAAGAAACTGTTTGCTTCACTACAAAGGACATGCAGTAAATGTTCTATTTGCATAAACCAAAGGTGGCGTGTGGTGCCGATCGAATCCGGGACCCCTTCTGAGAGGCGGCAAGTGACTTCTTGTGATGGTTTGCACCAAACACGGTGTGCGCCGATTTGCTTGGTATGAGTTTAGTGCAGTTTTATGATCGGTGATTAATTACATTTATTTGTTGTCAGTAATTCCGGCGAATTAAATTACGCGGCGAAGACGAAGCTGGTTTTTCCTTATCTTTACTCGGCACAGTTACACTTTCTGGCATACAATCTAACAGTAAATTCATAGAATGCGTTGTAGCAACAGCACAAAAAGAGAACTGTACGAAATGTATTGGCATAGTTTGCAGAATGCTTATGTTTCGATTGGTTAAAATATAATAAATTATAAATAATGTATAGTCTCAGCTAGCAGCTCCCGATCGTTAGGTTTATTCAATTTAATTATCTACTTATTAATTATCCAGACTTCTTTCTTTTTGCTTATGCATAAAAATGCATCTTGGCGTTTGCGGGCCGGTTTAATGGTAGCGATTCGTTCGGAACTGTTCGCAACATCGATTCCGTTACTGGTAGATTGCAACCGGACAATTTGGAGCACAAGCGGTATCGTCGTGTGAAGCCCCCCAAATGTCCACGAAAAAAGAAACACCAGCTAACCTTCCTCACCATCCACCACCAGCGTTGGAAATGGACGAGGTGATTAATTTACGCTTTCCATTTTCCGTTGGGTTTGGTAATTTTCTTCGATTTTCCATAGCCACTGTTCACCACGCCCGCGGACGGATAAACCGGCCGACCAGCGGTGGCTCAGAGAAGCACACCGAGGAGCGACCCACCAGCGGCGAGAGCTAGCTTTATGCTTTGCTAGATTTATTGAAATGGCCAGATTATCCTTCTCTCCATCAACGGTGCGGTGCGGTCCAACGCACACCACCGGGGCTCGAGTGTGTTTTAAGACGTTTCTTCTATTAATTGTTATTGTTATAGTTAACCCCACACAACCTGAAAGCAGACGGCATTGTATCGACGGTAGCAGCATTAATTTTCTAGTAAATCATTCAGCACTGGAAGTGGCCCCGCTGGGTAGATTTCTATTAAATGTTACTAAAACTGTCCAATAAAATCTTAAAACCGAAGCATTTCGAAGGTGACATAGTTTTGTGCCCAGAAACCAGTCGTAACTCTCAAACTTAACCCATTCCCGTCTCCAAGGTGGTTTGGGCTAGCGATGGAGCAGTAAAAACAATTAGTGTCCCAATGGGGGGCCAACAGTCAGTCAGGCGCCCGGAATGCGCGTCTATTGTGTGATGTGGCGTGAGCCTAATCCAAGTTATGCAGTCTGCCCGTCTGTCTGCGATGGTGCGAAAATCGCGCCGGGTGTGAGCATAGCAGCGTGAATGTAGATTTTTCTACCAATCGTCCTACCGATCGAAGGCGGAGGGCGTCTTGCGCCACCTAATTGTGTTTGTGGCCATTGTGCAAGCCACCCATCTACCAGCATCTTGATCGTAAGCCTACCGGTCCACCGCCCCGCAGCGTCTGCTTTATGATCGTAATTATTTTAATTAGATTATAACTTTGCGTATTTACTTTAGGTTTGATTGCTTTTTCTCCAAGGGACGGGACCATTACACACGCGGCCCCAGCGACAATAAATCCTTGATTAATGTAGCCGGCGTGCATTGGCAGTCATATTCGGTGGAGTGCGAGGTTGTAAATGTGGTGTTGTAGTGTTTCTTGCTAGAAATATGTTCACCTTCTCCACCATCAAGGTTGGGAAACGAATAGTGTACAAATTATGCCCAATTAAACACATTCGGCCGATTACACACGGCGAGCGAGAGGGAAAAGAAAGAGAGAAAGAGAGAGCAAACACGGAGTGTGGGGAACGGTGGTTTGTGGAACAATTTTCGGACACTGTCCCTCGGTAATGTTTTTCGGGGCAAACGCAGCCCGGCGGTCTGTGCAACGCCGGTATGCA
>NC_069145.1:61540682-61545191 GCF_943734635.1 Anopheles cruzii
GTGAACACCTTCTCCCCCGAGGGCCGCTTGTTTCAGGTAGAATATGCAATCGAAGCGATCAAATTCGGTTCCACTGCCATCGGAATATGTACACCGGAGGGTAAGGGCAACACAAACCACCCGGCTCATAAATCCGGCTTCAGCATTGCTTACAATTTCTTATCATTCTGTCCGCAGGTGTTGTGATGGCCGTAGAGAAACGAATCACCTCGTCACTGATGGAACCGACGAAGGTTGAGAAAATCGTAGAAGTAGATCGTCACATCGGCTGTGCTACCTCGGGCTTGATGGCCGATTCACGGACGCTATTGGACCGCGCTCGGCTAGAGTGTCAGAATCATTGGTTTGTGTACAATGAACGGATGTCGGTGGAGTCGTGTGCGCAGGCCGTGTCGAATTTGGCCATTCAATTTGGCGATGGGGATGAGGATTCTGCTATGAGCCGACCGTTCGGTGTGGCCATCCTATTCGGTGGTATCGAAAACGGAGAACCACAACTCTGGCATATGGACCCATCCGGGACGTACATTCGATTCGATGCGAAGGCGATCGGTTCCGGAAGCGAAGGTGCCCAGCAGAATTTACAGGTGACTTCATAAACACAAAGTTTGTGGAAGTAAACTTTTCTAAAGATACATTAATCGTTTCGTTTCATTGGATTTTAGGATTGTTATATGCCCACAATGACCGTCAAGGAGGCAATCAATCTCGCACTCACCACACTGAAGCAAGTAATGGAAGAGAAACTGAATTCAACGAACGTGGAAGTTATGACGATGACTCCCGATCAGGTGTTTCAAATGTTTACCAAGGAAGAGCTTGAAGAATATTTGAAAGGTCAAGAGCCTACATCAACAAAAGAAGAGGCCAAGAAAACACATTAACAGAATGACTTAAGTGGAACGCAAATTGGATTCGTCTTGCTGAGTCTTTCGCTTGCGCTTCTCTGTTGTACCCATTCTTTTTCATTAACTTGCAAATTGTTCAGATTAAAGGTTTGGCCGCGGATCAAAACCGGTACGGGGTTTAATGTTTTATTGCGAGCAGAAGAAATGTTTTCACAACTCATTGAGTTCTACAGCAGGGCTGGAAGTTCGGCATAACACAGAAGGACAAGTGACACATGCGACAGTTTGGAAGAATAAAATTGGTACAACATGTGAAGTTTTCAGTCGATTCATTATAATATTAAGGGGATAGTATCTTTCTCGAATACAATAACTTTTTTAACCGATTCATTAATACATATATCCTTTAAATAAGTACATTGAACTGCGTTCTGTGTGCGGCATGTTCACAAGGAACACGTCAGACCGAGCGGAAAGTGACCCATTTTTTTCGCACACATAAGGTAATGCATGCCTCATTAGTGCTGACATTCAATACAACCTTATTTTTGGCGAATAGACCAAAGGATTGCGAAAACCCTGCGTTGCGTTCGCCGGCCTGTGCTCCGTGGTGTTTCAACTCTACGCCGCAAAGCTGCCTTATGCTCTGAACTCATAACCCAAAACAACACTGGGTCTTTTGACCCCTCGTCACAAAAAAAAAACTAACCCACTAACACAAATGTCGGGCAATTGTTTCTGCACGATGTTATCCGAAACGGGCTGTCCCTGCAAGAGCAACACAATATTTTCTCTCCCGCCCGCTAGAGACGCCGTACGATCGGGATCATTATAAGCACCGGCAGCGTGTACGGTTGGCGCAAAAAAACGCATGCTTGCCGAGTCCGGTTTGGACTCTGCGCGGTCGCTGAACACTTACGTAAAATGACAAACGACACCGACCGTAATATACCGTGAGAAATTGCCATCCAGCATTAGTGTTCCAGCATGCCACGGAGTCAACCGTTAGAAGAGTTATGGTGCCAGCAGCGTGTACGGACTCCACCGACAACTTTGGACGCATTACTGGCGAATCGAAGCAATTGAACAGTTGTCTCGTCAATTGTCGCACTGGCGCAAGCATGGAACTCCTCGAACCTTTCGCATGGCTTTCGCATCGAGTTCACGAACTGAGGTTCTTCGGCCAACAGCGGTCATGCTCTGTACCGTACGTGTGGTTCGCTAAGTGGGTCGGAAATAATGTTTGAAGCTAATGGCGTCACTGGCGGGTTGGGAGTTAAATGGCGGTAAACACATAATTCTGATTGTGGACTATAATTTCGCGTAATTGTGGTCATAAGAGTTCTTTGTTGTATGAGTTACTCAAGAATCTACCGCTTAATACTTCCCTCTCTGGTTGGAAGATTCTCTTTAACGTTATTTTCACATATTTTATTGACTGGGTTAAGCTATTCTTGATTTTTGCTGCGATTGTGGATTAAGTTGAAGTGATAAATATTCACCACTTTTGCAGGCGGCGATCGCTAAGCCAGCAATCGATAGTGAGAAGGTAAAGCAGAAAAGGTCGCAATCATATCCTTCGACATCATCAAAACTAGAAAGTCTCTCTTGCCACTCGTACCAAGATGGTGCCATTTGGACCGGGTTATTACACCCAATAAGCGTTCGTTATCCCCGGCGATAGGTAAAGGGCAATAATTTCCAAATAATCATCGCTCGTAAAAGGAAACGAGTAATGAAGCACAGTTTCAGCTTCGACATTGTAGTGGCACAGTAGCCATAAGAGGGACAGTTAAAAGTCCATAAAGAGGTGCTATTCCTAATTATTAATAGCAGTTATTATTATTACGAAAAGAAACTGTTTGCTTTACTACAAAGGACATGCAGTAAATGTTCTATTTGCATAAACCAAAGGTGGCGTGCGGTGCCGATCGAATCCGGGACCCCTTCTGGGAGCCGGCAAGTGACTTCTTGTGATGGTGTGCGCCGATTTGCTTGGCATGAGTTTAGTGCAGTTTTATGATCGGTGATTAATTACATTTATTTGTTGTCAATAATTCCGGCGCATTAAATTACGCGGCGAAGACGAAGCTGGTTTTTCCTTATCTTTACTCGGCACAGTTACACTTTCTGGCATACAATCTAACAGTAAATTCAAGAGTTGTAGCAACAGCACAAAAAGAGAACTGTACGAAATGTATTGGCATAGTTTGCAGAATGCTTATGTTTCGATTGGTTAAAATATAATAAATTATAAATAATGTTATACTATGAGCTCAGTTACCAGCTCCCTATCAATTGTAATTATCTACTTATTAATTATCCAGACTTCTTTCTTTTTGCTTATGCATAAAAATGCATCTTGGCGTTTGCGGGCCGGTTTAATGGTAGCGATTCGTTCGGAACTGTTCGCAACATCGATTCCGTTACTGGTAGATTGCAACCGGACAATTTGGAGCACAAGCGGTATCGTCGTGTGAAGCCCCCCAAATGTCCACGAAAAAAGAAACACCAGCTAACCTTCCTCACCATCCACCACCAGCGTTGGAAATGGACGAGGTGATTAATTTACGCTTTCCATTTTCCGTTGGGTTTGGTAATTTTCTTCGATTTTCCATAGCCACTGTTCACCACGCCCGCGGACGGATAAACCGGCCGACCAGCGGTGGCTCAGAGAAGCACACCGAGGAGCGACCCACCAGCGGCGAGAGCTAGCTTTATGCTTTGCTAGATTTATTGAAATGGCCAGATTATCCTTCTCTCCATCAACGGTGCGGTGCGGTCCAACGCACACCACCGGGGCTCGAGTGTGTTTTAAATCGTTTCTTCTATTAATTGTTATTGTTATAGTTAACCCCACACAACCTGAAAGCAGACGGCATTGTATCGACGGTAGCAGCATTAATTTTCTAGTAAATCATTCAGCACTGGAAGTGGCCCCGCTGGGTAGATTTCTATTAAATGTTACTAAAACTGTCCAATAAAATCTTAAAACCGAAGCATTTCGAAGGTGACATAGTTTTGTGCCCAGAAACCAGTCGTAACTCTCAAACTTAACCCATTCCCGTCTCCAAGGTGGTTTGGGCTAGCGATGGAGCAGTAAAAACAATTAGTGTCCCAATGGGGGGCCAACAGTCAGTCAGGCGCCCGGAATGCGCGTCTATTGTGTGATGTGGCGTGAGCCTAATCCAAGTTATGCAGTCTGCCCGTCTGTCTGCGATGGTGCGAAAATCGCGCCGGGTGTGAGCATAGCGGCGTGAATGTAGATTTTTCTACCAATCGTCCTACCGATCGAAGGCGGAGGGCGTCTTGCGCCACCTAATTGTGTTTGTGGCCATTGTGCAAGCCACCCATCTACCAGCATCTTGATCGTAAGCGCCAGCTCCCTACCGGTCCACCGCCCCGCAGCGTCTGCTTTATGATCGTAATTATTTTAATTAGATTATAACTTTGCGTATTTACTTTAGCTTTGATTGCTTTTTCTCCAAGGGACGAGACCATTACGCACGCGGCCCCAGCGACAATAAATCCTTGATTAATGTAGCCGGCGTGCATTGGCAGTCATATTCGCTGGAGTGCGAGGTTGTAAATGCGGTGTTGTAGTGTTTCTGGCCAGAAATATGTTCACCTTCTCCACCATCAAGGTTGGGAAACGAATAGT
>NC_069145.1:61545691-61721936 GCF_943734635.1 Anopheles cruzii
AGAAATATGTTCACCTTCTCCACCATCAAGGTTGGGAAACGAATAGTGTACAAATTATGCCCAATTAAACACATTCGGCCGATTACACACGGCGAGCGAGAGGGAAAAGAAAGAGAGAAAGAGAGAGCAAACACGGAGTGTGGGGAACGGTGGTTTGTGGAACAATTTTCGGACACTGTCCCTCGGTAATGTTTTTCGGGGCAAACGCAGCCCGGCGGTCTGTGCAACGCCGGTATGCAACCAATCCATCGGTGTTTGGCTTGTTAAAGCTCCGGACAGAACATGGCGAAGGCAAAAAATAAGGTACACCCATTGTAGCAGAAGCTGCGTAATTGGCGAGTCTCGGTTTTGCGTGAAGCTCACGTCGCGAAATTGCGAAAAATCGATGAAGTTCCCTTTTTTGCCTTTTACCGTCTCAATGTGGTTTGTCGGTTGTAACTTCGAAACAATCTCAAAACCTCGTTCAGGAATATTCCTTTCAGGAAATTAGTGGCCTTATTTAAAACAAAATTAAAAACACTTGGCACAAGTTACAAAAATAAAAGATTTCACTAACGTAGCTAAATTAAATCTCTCGCCGTTCGGTTGCTTCTTGTAACCTTGCCGTAGTAGCTGCTGGCCGCTAGAGTCGTGCGTCGCTTTCTAATAACCGTCGAGTTGATCGGAAAAATTAATCGCACCGTAAAGTTTTCGGCAGTTTCGATTTCTTTCTCATTTGCTCTGCCAGCGGCCCATACGTTCATGCCCTTGTCCGGCCATCAACTCTTTCTTGGCGGTACATTTTCCTAAGCCAGCGCAGCTTTCGGGCCAAGCGTAATAAAAACACCCAAGCGTTGGGAGTTGAGATTGCTTCAATAACTTACGGCTCCGTGTTGTTTTTTTCTTTCTTGCCTAGTTGTCGCGTTTGAGTGAGAAGCGTAAAAGTGGAGCGTGGCTACTGCACCGTACTGCATTTCATCCGCCAAACATAGAAATTCGAAAGAAACGGACACTTCACGGGCCGCGATTGACGCGCTAGAGGCCAGCGGCCCTCGAAAACTGATCATTCGGTCGATCATTTTTTGTTTCTTGTTTGGCACCCATTACAGACATCAAATTGACCTTCAGCGCGACGGCTGAGGGTAGCCGTACCGTGGCGAACTCATCCTCCCAATTCCCTACGGCGGGGTACGATGTGGGGTCGGGTTGTGCAATCGCGTCATCGCATACGGTAGGCGCAAACCGGCGCGGCGTAACGGTGCTGGTTAGGTGGCCGCTGACGTGCGGCCGCAAAGCTTCATATATATATATATAGCGCCAAGGAAAGGTAGGTTCACCATTCGGCCGCTGGTGGCAAGAAATTTACAACGAAAACAATTCAAACTCGAAAGTTCACCATCACGGATTACGCACCGCCGGTGGAAAACTGCAGCCAAACGAGACAGACGGTCACGCACGCACGGTCACGTCGCCGTCGCGTCGGTGTGGGAATGTGGCAGGAATGTGTTTTCGGAAATGAAATGTAACTTCAGTTACAGATGCCGACGGGCCGGGCTCGGCGCTTCATTAGACAGACTTTGTTGTACTACATTGGCGTAAAAGTGGAGACTGAACCGGGTCTTGTAGAATACATTTCGTACACGAAACAAAGCTTCCTCTAAGAAAGGGATTAGTTTGGGCATATTTTGATGAAAGTCTCCGGAATGCACTTTAGCAATTTCCCAACCATATACTGAACCGTAACGTAATCTTGTGTGCCATCGTTTGAGAAACCTTATTTTCTAATCTTCTAAAACAACTGTAACAAACCGCGCTACCGCGTCGTGCGAACGAAACCAGATCGCCGAACGGGAACAAAAGACTTGGCCAGCGACAGTGAACAGCGACGAACCCGCTTTAAAAATCAGCGCAGCGCAAAATCAGCTGCTTTCGCGTCGCGATCTTGATAGGGGTCCAATCGGTAGTAAAAATAGGCTCACCCCGTCTATAGTTAACTGGAGCATGCCGGCGAAGGGACCGGTTGGGCACGGCCGGTGGGGACCTCGGCCGGAGCGACCTACACGGTAACAATGTGTTGCAATGCAATGGCGGCAAAGGATCGCGCGCCAATTCCCGCTGTGCGGCGGTCGCGTGGTCCGTCTTCGATTAGGACTGGACCGGTGAGGACGTAACAGCTGGATTTGTTTACAGCGCGCTCGCCGCCAGGGACCCGTTACCGGACAATATCGAGCGCACTCGGCTCGGCTGGGATCTCGATGGCACTTCTCGGACCCATCTCGGACACTGGAGCGGCCTCCTCGTGCCTGATGACGAATGAATGGATTGGCCCGGCTGGCCTGGCGCGGCTGGCCTGGCCCCGGTCGGTGGATGTCAACGGAGACGAAACCTGTTCCTTACGTCACGCCAAGCCTGGCCGGGTGCGCTGCGATGCCGGGTGCAGTTCATCATCACTCTCGCGGCGCACGGGGAGGAAATCGAAGCCAGTCAGCCAGCGTAGGGTAATGCACTAATCCTGTCCACTTGCGGACGCTTTATCGGCCATTAAAGGCTCTGAAAAGAGAAAAAGGTTCACCAAAGAGAATTAATGGATGATCCTCCATCCCGAAAACCCTAGAATCCCCAATGGGACCCACGAGACGTGCTGTGAGGATCAATCAGTTGGCCACTTAATGGTGCCGATCCGTCCGATGGCGATGCGCGCCACCGAAGTCCCATCACAGCGAAAGCGAAAGGGTGCTCCAAAAAGGCCTCGCGTGGCGCCTGGCGAAAACCGGGAGATCGCATTATGATGATAACTTACTCCATTATGCTGCCCTTTCCCGACACCGGATCGGTCCGTAGAGTTGGAAGCACGGAGGCGAGAGCACGAAGCTGTTCTACATTCGCACGCGGAGAAGCGATCGGGGCGACCGCACTGAAGAAGCGTTGAGAAGCATAAGAGCCTTCGCCGAGTGTCGTTAGTTGGTTACAGCAGCATCCGCAGCACCCGGACGCCCGTCAGTGGTGTTTTCTTTTCCTTTCTCTTTCACTCTCGCCTACTCTCTCTGTCTTTCGCTCATTCTTTCTTTGTTCGCCTACCGGCACTGTCTTTATGTGTGTCGCTGTCTCGTGACGTTCGTGTTGCAACAGGTAACGCCAATATTATGTAACACTTTCTCTGCCGATCGATGCCTTGTTCCATTCGCTGCCACCGGGTGCCGGCTGCCTCGGATCGCTCCCGCCCCCCATGGGGTAGCTGCAGTTGCACCCGATCACTCTCCCCGTTTCGTGCTGAGGCTGAGAGAGGCGCAGGGTTGGCGCGTGTGCATGTGAGGCTCGTGATGGCGCGCGCCGTTTGGCTGATTTGTTCGCACACCTCATTTGCGCGCGGTTTACGAGAAATGCTGCGGCTGCTGCCGTGGCCAGGCACGGGGCAGAACAGGGTGTGGCGGTAGGGGGCTTTCCACTTGGAGCACCGTGGGGGGCGGCACGGGTTGCAGGACCGGCAGTGGATTTAATTAAAGCGTGGCGTACCCGCCGTGGCGTACGACTGATTGTTTGACCCTACACACGTAATTATCCTATTGATTTTAGCAACAGGTTTCGGATTTCGCAGAAACAAAAAAAAATGATGAAAAGAAGCACAGAAATGATGACGATCGTTTCGCAGCGGGCAGGCAGCGGGTTTTGTAACAAAGATTATTACACCGGGCATTACCGTGCGTTACATAAAATTATGAGTGACTTCGACTCACCTAGAATATGCTTCACCCACATATGTTCCTGTTTGCTGTGATTGGATTAATAAGTGCTTTGCGTCGCTATGGGAAAACGGTTCTTATAGCAGGCGATGAAGTGTGGTTAGCAGCCAAGATATTAATTTGCAATTATTCTCTTTGCAATTATTCTCTAACGGTGTTCCTGCCGTAAGGCCGCATATGGCTGTTTCATAATTTCAAAAGTTTTTTTTTCATAATAAAAACTTAATAATTTTTTTATTGTGATTTATTTCTGTAATTATAATTTGTTTTTCGTACAATCCCTTGGTTCTTAAAGTACTATTTGCTTTAACATTTTATTTATTGATGTTTTAGCAACATTTAGCCATTTTACTTCAGCATTCTGCCATAAATGGCAAACTAATATTATTAACATTGGTAGATTTCTGATAAAAGCACATTTGGTGCTTGAAACGCAATTTATCTTGGCAATTTGAGGTGGATAGAGCACGTCCTAAGACATTGGTTTTAGTCAGATCAACATACCATTTAACATTTAAGAAGAAAAGTAAAGCCCGATGCCTAGTAAAGGGATGGCCTTAGGCCTTAGGACAAAAAAAACATGGAAAGACCATGACCTAGCTGCTTTCCGTCCCCAATTACCATGCTGCGGTGTAAAGGATAATTGTTTTAAGCCTGTTTTAGGCAAGGTTGTCACATGCGCGAGAGGCCCGACCCGTGATTGATTCGTCACACGCGCTCGAAAAGGGTGTATTTTGATGATTGAGAGATGTTTATAACCATTAAACATGAAACTCCACCGTGCTCCTCACCTAACCTCGCCGGGTAAGTGGCCTTCGCTGGTCGAAGGTTCCCCCTCTCTCTCTCTGTTTCGTTTGGTTCAATATTAAAGCGCATCGCGGTGGGTTCACGTGCAACCGTTGGTGGCGCAAAAGGTGCAGCGAACGATAAGGTTCATTAATCTAATTGCAGTTTTTAAACTTTTTTTTGCTACTCCATTCACCACAACGGGCGCCTTTCTTTGTGGCTCCGCGGGCTCCGTGGACAAGCATCGGTCAGTCCGTTTCGCACGTCGAAAGCAGTGTTTGCGATGCGCCGAAATGTTTGGACCACGGACGTTCGAATCGGCGGTTGCAGGGCGAAGCTTCCATTACCGTCACACACACACACACACACACGGTGCCGCCAATCGGCGAAGGATTGCCCAAGCCGTGAGGCCAATCGATGATGATGGATGCTTCTTGCGCCATTCACCTATGTACGGTGGCGAGCGTAAACGAAAAAATATAATAATAATAAAATGCCTCATTGCGAAAAATAGTAACAGCAAGACGGGCAACAGTCTAGGCGAAAGGTACCGCCATTTCTCTTGGCCACGCTCAGCATTTGCAGTCCGCGTAATTAAATTCCGTTGCGTTCTTTAATGGGCTGATTTTGCAGCCATTAACCAGATATTATTATTCACAAAATCAGCCTTCACGTTACTTTTGTTGCGTGGTGAAATAGGAAAACGTGCCGCAAGTAGTGCACTTATCGATTAGGGTTCGGCCTCGAAGCGATGCTAGGTATATGGTTGTGAATAACAGAAGTCGTATAATAGAGCTTAGAGCTTTAATATGATTTGCAAACTTTTACAATGTTTATTATCCCAATATATTAGGTGTATTCCTGGAAATCCATCGTTTTTTTACCAAATTGAATCGTTTATTGTTCAAAACTCTTAACAAACTGGTCACTCAAAGTACTGTCCGTCGCTAGCCACTACTTTTTGCCATCTTTCTGGCAATTTTCGGATTCCATCGCGGAAGAATGCCTTATCTTTCAAGGCAATCCACCGATCAACCCAATTTTTACATTCTTCATACAAAGTGAACCGCTCCTTAGCCAATCCATGTGCCATTGATCTAAAGAGATGGTAATCCGAAGGAGCCAGATCTGGGGAATACAGCGGGGGGGTCAGGACCTCCCATTTTAGCATTTGAAGATATGTTTTCACCCGTTGCGCGACATGCGGCCGAGCATTGTCGTGCTGCAGAATGAGCTTATCATGCCTTTGGCCATATTCTGGCCGTTTATCCTTCAATGCTCGGCTCAAATGCATTAGTTGGAGTCGGTAGCGGTCTCCGGTAGTTGTTTCATTTGGATGCAGCAGCTCATAATAAATTCCGCCACGCTGATCCCACCAAATGCAGAGCAGAAGCTTGGCTCCATGGAAATTCTGCTTGGTCGTCGATGTTGTCGCATGACCAGGATATCCATACGATTTTTTGCGCTTGGGATTATCATAATGAATCCACTTTTCATCGCCAGTAACTATTCGATCCAAAAAACCTTTGCGGATGTGTCGTTGGAGCAGTTGTTCACTCATGCATAAACGGCGTTCCACATCCCTTTGCTTCAACTCGTAAGGCAGTCAGTTTCCCAGCTTTTGGACCATTCCCAACGCTTTCAAACGTCTGGAAATTGTTCGTTGGTCCACTCCACATGCATCTGCCAGCTCTTGTTGTGTTTGGCATGGGTCATCTTCCAGCAATGCTTCCAAATCTTCATCTGCGAACGTCTTCACTGGTCCCGGGTGCTCCTTGTCCTCAGTGCAAAAATCACCACGTTTGAAGCGCCGAAACCGATCAAACCAACCGGTTTCGCCTATAACAGCATCGTCATAAGCCTTTCTAAGCAACCGGCATGCTTCGGCTGCTGTTTTCTTCAGATGAAAGTGATGCAACGACACTTCCCGCAAATGACGCTTTTTTGGCTCGAATTCGCATATGGTTTCGTATTAATAACAATCTCACAATGGAAAAATTGACAAATGTGATGATGCAAATTTATTGACAGATGCCTAAGCTTGACATTTGACAGTTATTTGATGATATTTGTGCCTTCTATCCAACAGTAGCGCCACCTATATGTAAACGATGGACTACTAGGAATACACCTAATATTTAAACTGATTGCATTCAACTACTGTATTTATGTAATAATGAAAGGTAGAGCCACAAAAATTGAACAGCGAGAAAGCACAATTGATTTTTTTCAATCAATTACTGTTGCCGGTCACCAAAAACAAGAATTCCTTAGCCATTTTTTAATGTTTCGAAAGATAATAACACTGCAACGTATCATTATCGACGAGTTTTAATGGTACCTACCGCTTCACGGTTTTCCGAATACGGACCATAGCGAAGCAAAAGAAACAGAAAAATGTAGCATAATAAAAAACTCCCATTTTCATATAATTTATTGTGCATCGCTCCATCTGTATGTATCCAAATTGAAGCTTGAAACTTAGTAGTTAGTTTGAAGTCAATAGAATTAAAATATTTAAGGTTCTTCCCATTGAATGCGAATGAAAGTAGACTAGAATGGACAGAAGAAGACATGCTCCCGTTCTCCAGCTAATGGAGTCCGTCTGCTAATTGGGTTTTCCAAGTCGAGCTGAGAAAAAAGAAAATTTCAAGTAAAACCCATAGATTGGAACAATCCAAGCCGGGCCCAACGTATACCGGTCGTCACTAATTCCCGGACAGGTCCGCAACGCGTTGCGGTCCCTCGATTTTTGCTAATCACGATCCATCACGATGAAGCGACGATTTCGACAGCAGGTGGCATGCATGGCCATTCACTTCCCTTCATCCCCACCGACCGCTACCCGGACCAATTTCCACCGGAAATTTACAGAGCGGAAATTCGCGCAACGACACCGCCACGTTTTCTGTATTAGTGACGAGCAGTGGCCGCAGCGAAAGAAGAAACCGGCCTACCGCGGCCAGTGAGTTGCGGGAAAGCGTTGCTTTGGAAGGAATCGGCACCAATCGGATCGCTTGGTTAAACTGGAAATTGATCAAAATCTCCCGTGAGAGCCACCGGGAAGCCGAAGATGCCGAATTAGGAGAAGAAGAAGCCGGTTGGAGCAGCAGCGAAACCCACATCACGATGTAACGAGATTTATTTCTGCCCCTAATCCAGTCCAGCGATTTCGATCGTTCGCGAATGCTGAGCGTGGAATCGATCACTAACCCGCGGGAGGCAGCGCTAAATTGCTCCACAGAGCTCCACATCCGATACGGCTCCGTGAGGTCCGCGGGCGCTGGCGAAGAACACTGGATGGCCCGCCGGCGGCTAGGACCCCTGCCGTTGGGTCGTTGCCGGAGTTACGTCACCCCATGTGGGGTACTACCATTTTCCGAGCCAGTGCCGATTCCTTGCGGGCATTCCGAAGCCACGGGACGGGCCCCACAGGTCGAACCTTCGAGTGTCTGACGCACGCCACGGATGGGAAGCTGTTTTGGGATTAAATGAATCGCGCTGATTGAACTGAAATTCGAGGCAAAATGAGCTTTCGGGCCAGAGCACGCGATTCGGGTCAAGGCTGGCCGTGCCAGAAAGTACCACGCACCAAAATGGACCGTTTCGGACGTGCGCCGTGATCGGTGTGACCGGCGTGCGTTGGGAAATCTTTCCCAATTTCACGTCCCAACGTCCACCGTGGCGACGACGGCGGGGTCGTGAATGGGTTGGCTTCGAGCGCAGGAAACGAGGCCTTTTCGGCGTTACGAGTGCAGGCCACGACACGAGCCGGTGGCCGAAATGTTGAGTGAAGAGAAATCGAAACGCTCGGCCACGGAAACGGAAACCGCATTCGAAATGCGCGCATGGCTTGCGGTTGACGCCACGCTGGAGTGAGTTTTCTGCGCGGGTGTGGGGGGCCGGGTCCCCCCCCCCCCCCCCGGAGCGCCCCCACACGACCTTGACGGTTGATGATGGTGGTGAATGTTTGTTGTGGTCATTACGGGTGACCACACGGCATACAGGTGTTGCTGTGGCTCGGAGTAGCATCAATCTTTGCGATTCGTTCGGGCGAGAGCCTTCAGCGAAGCGCACAGGAAAACCTTGAGATCGGAAAAGTAAAGTCATCAGCGATCATCATCATCATCATCCGTGTTTTTATTGATTTTGCTTGCGTTTTTTTCGATTAGATTCGATGATGTTTTCGAACATGTAACTACGGCTTCGCCTTCATCATGCAGGCAGGCATCTGCAACACCTGAAAATTTTCACTTTACAGTGAAAATTTACGGCTGAAAGGCTGCTGATTTAAGCAATTTGAAGTTTTTTTTGGTTTTTCATATAATAATAAAAGGACGCAAAAGTACATGTTATCTTTATACAAACCAGATGTGAATTGATTTAAATAATGCTTTGGTAGTCACCAATTAAACAATTGGAATTCTATTGTCTTAAGCAAATTAAATTTAAAAAATAAACTACTCATGCTTTATTATTATTTTTATTAACGAATTTTGGATGACGTGCGTTTACCCTCTGAAGCTTATCATTATTCACTACTGTCTATTGTGACCAAAAACAAACATGAAACAGTTTTCTGTGTGTCAAAAAAGGCCAGGCTTGTGGAAAGATAATTCTTGGCTTTTGCATCACATTTTCAGGATCAATTCGCGATCATTTCGCAACAAACCCGACCCAAATTGACACGTCACCTCCGTATTAGCATCTTTTGACTTCTGGCTACTCGCTAAACTCTAGAGGCCGCTCCGTGGACAGCTTTTACAGTCAAAACAGCAGAGATAGGAGCGAAACGAAGAATGTGTTGAAGGTTATTGCAAAAAGGACTTTTTGGACTAATTAAAAAATTGGAACAAATCAAGATTTAAATGTACAGCGTAGAGTAGGGAGTACTTTAAAGGAAACGGCATAGATTTAGAAGAAAAAATAAAGCATTTTTTTGAAATAATCTAATTCCCGATATATTTTTACTACAGTAGTATACAACGGAAAGCTTCTCTGCTCGAATATTTTGTAATATTTGAAAAAAACTTTATTTATTGTTTATTATACTATTTATTATTGTTTTACTATATTTCGTTGCTTGGAAGCGTAGCGTTTTTATTGTATTTAGTAGGAAGCGTAGAAATCCCACTAAAGCGAAGCGTACGCTCGAAGGACTAATACTGGCAAGCTTGAAGCAGGCATCTTCTCCGCTCGCTGGTTGTGTATTAACATGTTCCAATAACATGTAACATGTTGAGCAGAAGCATAGAATGGGCGATGAAATACCAGAAGCCCGGAAAAACGAAGAACATGGTCCAACGGCATGTTCTGCGAACCAGCAACCTCCCTCCAAAGGCGGCATGCGGCACAAAGGCTGTTCCGCCGCAAATCATCATCTTGACAAGTTCTTGACGCAAGACCGACAAACCACACGCCGGCCGATGTGTGTGCGGTTGCGGCGCCCACGTCCTGCGAGCGATGCTGCCAAGCATGAAAAGCACTTACGACGTCGACACGATTTGCGGAATTAGATTATCTGTCCTCCGGTCTGCTCGCCACCCGCCGAAAGGATTACGTTACCCCAGAACCGTGCGCCGTGCTTGATTCGGTGATTTCGGAAGCGCGCCCCGGGCGGGCTTCACTGGAAACCTAAATCGGCGGCAGCCCTAGCAATTCTATTGTGCAGCGGGTGGCCGCTGATGTGCCGAGAATGCTGCGCAATCGCAGGAGGCGCAGGCTCAGTGGCGCGCATTCTCGCGCGAAGCCAACCGTGCGTGGTCCGTGGCGCGATGGCTTTTCTTGATCGAAACATTGCCTTCGTCAGCCAGCCAGCCGGCCGGAGTGTGGGCAGCCCACCGAAACTGCGCGACCGACAGAAGCATAAAATTTAGTGCAATAATAATTTGTGCCTCATCACGCCGGGGAGGCACCGGAGCGCGGCGGGGCCACGAGGGGCTTACCTTACCTCGGCCGTACGCAACCGAGATGCTCCAGCGGCGCGCGTGTGTGTTGGCTGGCGGTTGCATGTGTAAGAGCGAAAGTTGCTCCTTCAGCGGGTCCGGGGCCTCGTGCGAGGTGCTCCACGGGCCACCCCGGTCCATCCCACCCCATCCGAGTTCCATCGGCTGGCGCATCGGCTTTCCTTACCCAACATCGACCACCCTTCCTTCGGCGAGCGCGGTGGCGCTCCGATGGAACTTTTCTTCGGTCGCTTGCCCATTTTTCCCTCCCCTCTAACGTCTACGGCTTCGGCTGGGGAACTTTTCCGAGCTACGACGACGATCGCGAGCCATCGCGGGGTGGTCGGCGTACGATCGGCTGGACGGCGTACGATCGGCGTATATATAGCGGTCCGGGCGGCGTCTTCAAATCAGTACCTACTTCGGTCTCGCTTGTTCTATACACTTTTTGCTCACAATGCGAATGGTATGTGTGGTCTCCGAGTTTAGTCTTAGCCTTAGCCAGTAGTTGGTGATCTACAATGTCGGGGTTCAGTATCCAGCAGCATTCCTGCCTAGTGAAGTTGGAGATATCTCCCACAAAAAGATAGACAGTTGCCCAACAAGGAATAAGGGTTACGAAAAGCAACGCGTGGTGTGACTGAGTGATTCCCGGCAAAGTTGGGACGGGTTGGGTATGAATCCCACAATCGGCTGCCTCACTTGGAGGCAGATCTGCCGGAGAAGTTGAGTGTTACTGGTGCGAGCTCGAGCCTCGAGAAGTGGATTGGATTGAAGTGTTGCTTTTCGTACGCCTGGACTTGGGACTTGGGGGTCGTGGCTGGCAATCGTCTGGTCTGGAGGTGTCTGGATACTGCAGTGAACCCGGCGTCCCCTCTGACCGTGTCTCTGTGTCGTTGCGTGCCCAACTAAGCCCCAACTCTCTCTCTTGCTTCTTGCAGATTATTGTTCCTTGTTGTCTTGCCCTTCTGGTGGCACTAGTCACATGCGAGGGTACTGCTGCAGAGGACACGAAGGCGGAGGAAACCCAAGTAGAGGCGAAGGAATCGCAGAATGTGGAGAAGCGCGGCCTGCACTCTTCCTTTGGCGATTTCGGCAGTGACTTTGGGGGCCACGAAGATGACCACCACCACCACCACCACCACGAGCACATCAAGACGGTGACGATCGAGAAGAAGGTCCCGGTGCCGTACACGGTCGAGAAGCACGTCCCGTACACGGTCGAGAAGAAGGTACCGTACGAAGTGAAGGTCCCGATTCCGCACCCATACGTCGTCGAGAAGAAGGTTCCGGTCCACTACAAGGAGGTCGTCAAGTACCCGGTGCACGTGCCCGCTCCTTATACCGTCGAGAAGAAGGTTCCTTATGAGGTCAAGTACCCAGTCGACAAGCCGTATGAGGTGAAGGTGCACGTGCCACAGCCCTACACCGTCGAGAAGAAGATTCCTTACGAGGTTAAGGTGCCCGTCCCGGTGCCGTACACCGTCGAGAAGAAGATCCCGTACGAAGTGAAGTACGAGGTGCCCGTCCCGAAGCCGTACACCGTCATCAAGAAGGTCCCTTATGAGGTGAAGGTCCCGGTCGACAAACCGTACAAGGTGGAGGTTCCCAAGCCATACCCGGTCGAAGTCCCGAAACCATACCCGGTCGTCGTCGAGAAGAAGGTCCCTTATGAGGTGAAGTACCCGGTCGACAAGCCCTACAAAGTGGAAGTGCCCAAGCCCTACAAGGTTGAGGTGAAAGTCCCTTACCCAGCGCCGTACACCGTCGAGAAGAAGGTGCCGTACACCGTCGAAGTGCCCCAGCCCTACGAGGTGAAGGTCCCGATCGACAAGCCGTACCCGGTGTACAAGGAGGTGAAGGTCCCGATCGAGAAGGAAGTCCCATACCCCGTGAAGGTCCCTGTCCACTTACCTTACCTTCGAACTCATAATACCTAAGATCTCGGGCAGCGCGTGCGGTGGGGGGTGGCGGCGATGGACGGTGGGCGGAAGATCCTGACACCCACCACCCACACTGGCCCCCCTAAAGCGCTCGCGCAACCGAGTTTTGAACTAGTAGAGGCGATAGTCCTTTTTGTTTTTGTTTTTTTATCGTTTTGCCCAAACCTTCAATGGTGGCCCAATGGCCGCCCGAAATAGGTGTAGTGTTTTGTGTTGGACGATGTGATCGAGCGCACTGAAGGCGGAGATGGCGCAAGATGGTGGCACGGCGCTCACCTGAACCACGGCGATGATCGTCCGCCCGCGGATGATAAATCGACCGCCAGGCCATGCGCCAGGCCACCATCTTGGTCACCCTCTTTAGGGGCGCTCTCGGTTTTTCCTATTGTTTTTTTTTTGTTGCCGTAGCGTCGTTTATTGTTGATCGTTTCCATTTACCAAAGCGTAGGGCCCCCCTCGAAACACACGAACGTGAAACGAATTCCGACCGATTTTGTGACTCGTCGAAGAACCGAACCGCGAACCCGCGAACCAGGCAGTGATTCAGGCAAACAGTCCACGACAGGGAGGAGGATAAACGCAAACACACACAGTGAGAGAAAAAGAGATAGGACCAGGAGCAAAAACAGCGACTCAAGCGAAACCGAGTGTTATCGATCGATGTGATATGTTTGAAATAAAAACAAAATGATTCGAAAAGAAAAAGCCCATTTCTGTCTACTTCCTTTGGTTATGTGCTGTCGGTTGCATGATTTGGTGAGGTTGGCCAACATCGGCAATTATATTTCTCCTGGCTGAAGTTTTGCCCATTGTACGTGTGCATTGTTGCAGAATTCACAACTTTTGCGAGATCGCGCTCCAACAAGGAAGCAGTGCGGTTTAAAAATACCCATTCGATCGGGTGAGCTAATGGGCTCGTCGATCATCATTTGCAGCACCGGATTGTAGGAGGCAAAACAAACACCATGCAGTGCATTAGTTGGCTTTTGGTTAGTCAACAGCGGGTTAGGCTTAAGAAGAAGGCGATAAAAAGCGAGGCTAAGAAGATTAAGTCGAACCGAAGAAGGAAGTTTCCCGCTTACAGCCTCGCACAAGTCGCTGGCGTTGGAAGCCGGGCTCTGATCTATTGAACGATGATCGTAAAAATGATCATTACGTAAACTAATAATGTGGCCGAGTGTGGCCCGCGGCGATCGACCTACTGGTCGACCGCGGTCCTATGCTCTATGCGCTTTGTCTATGCTGATTGAAGTGGAGAACGCAAATGGAAACAGCACAGCTGGTTGGTGGCCAGTGAAGCGCAAGCGTTCTTCTTAAAAGTCGTAGGCGTCAGTGGGTGGGCATAGGCACTGCCACAAACCGTTTAGCACCTTGCCGCCGTACGGTCAATCGTCGAGCCGGGCCCAAATTACAGACCACCGCTACGTTGTAATGCATGTGATTGGTACAATAATAATATCAATAATAACGCCACCGCACAAGGAGGCCGCCCGGGGGCCAGCGAGCCGCGAGGAAAGCGAGAAAGCATCGCATGTGCAGTTCGCGAACTTATGCTGTAACAGCTCGCGGGCCGAGCCGGGCCGAGTAGAAGAAGAAGGAGGCATGAAGCCGTTACAGCGAGCCCCCGATGGCGATGGCCCCCATCGGACGTATGTTGGCCTCGGTGCGCATTTGGCGGGGCCGTTGTTGTTGTGGGCCCGAGGGGCCACGAACGCAAACGATTTTTTCGATGCTCAAACGTCTTTGCAGTGAGAGAAAGAGTGCGATGCGAAGATTGAGCGTAAAGCCCTCTTCGGAATGGAGAAAGACACAAAGTGACGAACCCCCGTCGGCGGCGCGATCGGCGGGGGCCGTGTGCGGCATGTGGGTGTCGTAAACGATGCGGATGGTTTTTGGGGCTGATGCACGCAGCATAACCGAACGGGCGGCGGTACGGGCGGGTGGAACCCCACTCGCTCGGGGCGCCGCATCCCTCGGTGGCGTCGCGTGGCGGTGGAGAAAAGTATTTGGAGTGTAGCTAATTACGAATTACTCACATAACATACCGCTGTCACTGTAATCAGCGGGCTTGAAGGTGTTTCGTCATGTTTGTTGTGTGTGTGTGTGTGTGCTGGGGGTCGGTGCGGTTTTTATTGTTCCATTTTTCTTGTTCGTTGTTTCGCCTCTCCTCCGACATGTTGCAAATGTGTGAATGTTTGATCGTTTTGTCTGCGAGGTTTGCTTTTTTTTCTTCTCGCCCCCAGATTGTTATCAAAAGCTTCTGGCGTAAGAAAAATATATGCTCAATTATGCTCATTTAGCCATACTCGTGCCTTGGAATGATTTATGCCAATCCATCCGTTTACTTCACTGTTTAATTGTGTTGGAAATGGAAAGGAAGGAGGCCGCGGGCTCGTTCGAAGTTCGTGGAATAGAAAGTAATTAAAACTAGTTCCTGGTGGTGTCTGGATTCGACTGTTTAAAATTCACGTCGTTTAACGTCACAAAGATTTGGTTGTGTAACATACTTAGCTGGCAGAAACCGTTCAACTAGATCAAGTTGTGTTTTGTGTGATCCAACAATCTTTAATCTTTGAATTTATAAATTTAATCTTTTCATCTGTTGGTACCGTAATGAAATATTTTTATTCAAATTTTAATGCCTTTCTGATCAACTTTTATGCTTCCTGCTCTGTTACACAGAACATGTTGCAAAACGCATCGAACTAAGAGGGTAAAGTTGCCAAAATTTATGTCGTCTTTCGAATTCGGTTTGAATTAGTCTTGACGCATTAAATACGTTTCGTTTTGGGAAGTTCCAGTTGTAAATAATAAGAATTTAAGATCATGAAGACCCTTACAAAATGGAACTGTGCCACCTACAGGAGGGAATTTGACGATCAAGTAAAATTATCGCATAATCAATTTCTTGTACATTTCTAAAAGATTTTTGAACATTTACCATAACTTTCTTTAAGTCTTTTACCAGTGTTTCATTTTGTATGCTACAAATGGCCCTAATTTGGATGTCTATGAGAAATACAGTTTAAGCGATATTTTGAACAACTTTTTTAAAGCAATATGGATGTGTGAATAATTTGGAAATAATTGTTGGAACTGGGTTTAGTTGAATACTCAAATTTATTAAAATCATGTTCGATCTCCCTGACAAAATCCCTGACAATCCACAATCCACCGCTCTATTGGACAGGAAATGGTCTTCTTTTTAATAAAACGCAAAAAAAAGTTATAAAGCAAAACGAATACCATTTCGGACGAAAAATGATAAGCCTTTTTAAAACACTTGGCTTTTTTAAACACTTGGAAATGGCTTGAGAATAGTAAAAAATTGTGCATCAACAGGATAAGACCTCGACAAGCTAAGACCTCTCGCCTGATACATTTGCTTTTTATCATCGTTGATATCAAATGCTCGATTTGTTTTGGGAAATGTTTTACTCGCCTTATTAATTGCTTAAATTATGGTAACGGGATATGTAATAATAAAACTAATTCCGAAAAACGTTGTTACAAACATTTGAAAACAAAGTCTATGTCTGTTGGGAATACATTTAAATGAAGTTCCTTTTTTCCGTAACGCTCCCATAACGTTCCCATTTGCACCAAAAACAGGATTGCACGCGCACCCTTCACAATACGTGGAAAACACGAAAAGGGCAGGAACAGGAGCAGTGCCATCCCAGTGGCCAAGCCTCCTGACAAGCATTGCGTTGCACCCGTTGACACTGTGGCTCCTTTTTCCGCAAACCGTGGCCACGTGTTCGTTCCACGCTCCGGCGAGCCGCTTGTCATTCCATCAGTCATCACCGCCCACCAAGAAGTCAAGATGTCCTGGCCCGGGGCCCGGACTTCGTGGCCGGGCAACGCGTGCCCATGATCCGCTGCAACGTTTTACCGTTTTTTTCTCGCTTTCGTCGAAAGATTTGGCGTCCCCCGGACCGAGGGCCGTTAGTCGGTTGTTTATCGCAGTTTGAAGATCACGGTCCGTGGGTCGCCGTTCTCAATAGTGTATGGGAGCTATTAAGCTAAATTATCCCGTGTCCGTCGGCCCGGGGAGGGCACCCATGTTCGCGTCCTTCGCTAACGTCTTTCTCAAACCGTAAAAGGTGACCGAGAAAAGGAGCAAAGAAAAATGCGAGCACTGACAGGAAAAGCTACATCAAAGCGCATCTCCTGCCATTACTTCGGGAGGTCCTTTTTCGGTGGCCACAAGCGGCAGGTGTGTCGCATGGCCGCACGCGCACGGCCCGGCAATTTTGTGCACTCTCTTGTTGTGCTTCCTTTCTCACCATCTTGAGGCGCGCCCGTTTGGCCACGGGCATCGTTCCGGGACATTTCCTGCCCCTGGTCGCCACCGAGGAAAACTTTTCCCCGCGCAGTGTTTTGTAAACTTTGGCATCCCTCATTTCCCAGGCTCGTAGCGTGGTTCGTTTTAATTCGCTTATCGCCGGAGGATCCGAAGTCAACCCTCGGAACCGGCAGTGGTCCGGATCCGGAAATCGAAAATCTCATTATAATTGAGCGCAAATCCCATGTCAAAGCGGTAGGGCGTCCTTTTATACACAATCGCCCACCAGCCCACCCACACAGGCGGTTTTCATTATCAACATCAACAACGTCATCGGGAGTAATTTTCGATCGAAAAGGATCACTTTTTGCGGCGGTGACACCGTTTTCAATTTACGGCCCCGGAAAGTCTCCATTTGCCAATTTGGGGTTTTCCTATTGCCTTTCCTTCGATAGCCGAGGCGGAAAAAGCGTTCCATACGCCCCCAAACACACACAGACACGCACACGCACGGCCAGAGTCAGACAGTTATGGATGGGAAAATCCCAGTGGAAAGCTGGTGCCGATTGGTCTCGGGTCGAACAAGGGAAAACCGGGACACGAGTATGAGAGAGAGAGAGTGAGAGCGTGATAGAGCGAGAGAGGGGCAGGGCGAGCGAGGATTCATTTCGGTACCATAATAGAATTCAATTATATTTCCAACATTTTCATTCATTTCGGGTTTTGCGGGTCGTCGTTATCTGTCTGGTGGCAGGATTTTCAATTAAACCATTCGCTGCTTCGGCTGACTTCGCACGGCCCCGGGCGGGATTGGGCTTTGGGAGAGAGCTGAGAGAGAGAGAGGGGGCAGGGGTTTGGCCATGGCGTGGATTGGCCGTGTCTGTGGCGTTTATGCTTCGCCCTGGGGGAAACGATTGCTTCCGCTTCATGGGAGAAGTGTCGAGCGGCGAGCCTCGGCTCGGGAGCGGATTATATTGACGAATGGTGGTAATTGTTTCGATCCACCACTTGCGGTGTCGGTATTGCGATTGTGCGACCAGCCAACGGCACTGTGTCAAAAAGTTCTTTTGCCAGGATACTGAAATCGGGATACTTTTTAATGGTTAGTTAAAAAAGTTTCGTACTCTTCATTGAACTAATTCGCAGGTTTTAGTAGTTTAGTGTGGTGCGAAATGAATCCTTCTCCATTTTGATAACTATTTATTTAAATTTATGTTGTTTCCCTATTATTAAAAGTCCAACTTCTCATATCTTAAAATCAATAACACAATAAATTGATTTAATGAATTTTTGGCTAACAAATTGTTGCCGTAGTTAATTAAAAAGCGACATTGGCACAAAAATTGTTCTGCTCTTACCTGAGAAGACTTTAGAAAGCTTAAGAAAATACGCATTTTTGCTATTTGGATTATGGTTAAGCAGCTGCGTCCATATCTAAACTCAGTCTTTTTTATGAAAATAAGTATCTCTATTTAGTATATGTGCCTATATTGAACAACATATGGACAATTTTTTCAGAGAATTTTGGTCATGTTTGAGCAATAACTGTGCCATTGCTTTCCAAAGTTCAAACAACCAACTGCCACCACAAAGTGAGCAACTGTTGTAGCTTCTCAGTCTGGCTGAAACTAAACAAACGCGAACGATTTCTGATAAGGTTTAGCAAAATATTTTTCTATCGCACTGATTTTCTTCGAGTTCCGGAAACTGGGCAGGAATGATACTGACATCCTTGATCCCTTGCGTGTCCCTTTTCGCGGGACACCCGGCGCGATGATCGCCTCCTCCCGACCGACGCCTACTTTGTAACGCCAGATTCACGTTTACACTCTATTAAATCCGTGTCACGTTACTGTTCCGTGTTAGAGGGACCCTAGGCTACCACTCGTGAGATAATTGTTCACTTCCCGTCGGGAAGGGTGGTGTCCCTGCCCTGGAGCTGCTTCGTCGGAACTGGTCCGCAGACTCTGACCCCTGCCGAGCATTTCAAGTGGCCATCACTATCGGTTGTTTTGATGGTTGACTTGATTCATTTGTTTGGTTTGACTTTCCCGCTAGGGAGGAAGTCCTTATTCAAGCCCAGGGACACGATAACATCGCGTAATTCTTGCGCAGGCAGCGTTTGGTGATGGTTTCGCATCGCTTCGGGCTGCACCGTGCCGGGATGTGTCCTGCGTTGGGCGTTTGAGCAGAGGGCAACATGTGATGAGTCGTTGACGTTTGGCTCGCGCTTCCACGCGCCGCCGGATTGAGGCAAATTACATTGGCTAATCCGATTGCAGACATACGGTGGCGTGGTGATAGGCGTTATGAGATGTCAACGGGCGTTGACGTGACGTGAGAAACTGGTGTACTCGTGGCTACCGCTGAAGGCTGTGGACCCCTATAAATATAATTTTGATGCTCCGGGCCAATGTCCACAAATCATTCCGTCCGCGAAGAAGTGACCGTTTTGCAGCTTGCTGTATCCTAAATTTACGAAGCTACTCTGTTCATTGGCGAAAAGACCACTGCCCACGGACATAGGCAACTACGCGCGTGCTGCTGCCAAGTCGTAAATCTTGTGACCTCCTATACGCTGACGTTTTCGAGACGATCAAGTCCAGTTGCACCTTGCGGCGTGCGTCCAGAACCAATAAACCAATTTTCGAAAACGCCACGACTGACCAGACGGACGGAAATAAAAAATCTAGACCTCAGATAACGGCCGGAGGGAAAGTAAAACAAATGTTTAACAAACTAGCAAACATGGCTACCACACGTCTCGCCGTGCCTTGCATCTTGCCGACTGCACCACCGAGTCCAAGTCAGGATAGGCGGATCCGTTGTGCTGATTACCTGGCCAGTTCTTACGCTCGTTCCCTCTCTTGGGTCACGTAAGGATGCGTCGCGATCAGCTGCCGAGATCAGTAAACCCGGTGTCTGGTTGATGAGTCTAGACGCACTCATCGGCACGAGCCTAGGACCCAGAATTGTCAGGATACGAGGGTCAATGTGACATAAATTTTGTGTTTATTGAATTGTTCTTAATTTTTTGGTCCTTTTTCGTGGCAAAATGCGTCGGTGAAACCACCGGTCAGCGACGATTTCCTGGCCTGGTCTTATCGCACCGGGAAATCAATTTTCAACGCCTTCAGATTAGAAAGACCGGCATAGAAAGCGATTGAATTTATTTCCTGCCATGTTGTTAATATTTTTACAAAGAGCACCTAAGAGGTTATCTGACCGAAACGGGCAGAGTGTTTTTCATAGTCAGTTCTATGAATTCGTATGCTCAACGATACTTGTACCTATGCAAGAGATTAACTAACCATAATTAATCAATTTTAATAAAGAGGCTCAAAGTTATCGTTTGATCATCCAATGCAAAGATGTTAACGTTTTTGGAAACTGACTTACTAGGTAAGTGACTGACTAGTAAGTCAATTATAGTAGTAATATTAAATGCTATTGATATATACTTTTAGTATCAAATTGTAAATGACATAATTTCTTTATTTGGTCATTTTCAAAACATATTTTAAAATAACTGAATTTGTTCAAAACTGAAGTGTCGACAAATATCTTAGATGTGTTTCCTTATATCTTTCGTTTAAGAAAGTGCTGAATATGTAAGTCGTCGTTTCTGAGGTGTTTGTCGACACTTCTTAAATGGTCGAAATATCACTAAGAATAACTGTCCTTTCAATAATAATTTTAATTTAAATGAATTGTTATAGGTTTTATGGAGCCTAATGAATTCGATTAATAACTCAACACAAGGCTTGCTTTTGTACCAAAACCCGGCAAAACATTTATCGAGACTACGATTCATACAGGGAGATCGCTCACACAAGATCATATTAAGAATTGCGAAGGATATAATACAAACACTGAAATCTCATACACATTATATAAATGTTTTTCCGAAATTTTAATTTGATATTGATAGACTGAAACTATAGTAAAAAACTATTTCAATTTTTCATGGATTTCGATCATTACAGATGTTGGTTCTACCTGCACTATAAGCGTAATTCAAAACGACTGTCAATAAAATACTCACCACGAGCAGACCACAATGAATCGGAATAGAAAAATGAACCCATATGTTCAGCCAATTATCTTGTAATATATTATCGTGCTGAATTATTGTTGCTCTGCGTTGTCCCTGCGAGTGAGCAGAGCAGAACTGGGCACGGACGGATGATGAAGTCCTCGCCGAGGTGCTTACGAGTGTTTCGATTGTCGCATTCGGTTAGCATTGAATCAGTTTCCAGTTGGGATGCGTTCGTATGACGCATAGGTCCTTGAGCCGCATCGGTAATAAGAACTAAACTGTTATGGTACTGGCTGAAATAAAAGCGGAGACAGAACCGAAGGGCACACCAGAAAGAACGTAAGGATACCACACCCAACGAGGGAGCGAAAGAGAGGGAGAGATGGGGAGAGGGTAGATAGTTAATAAAATCATCATTTAATCCATCCGCTTTGTACCAGAAATCGTCGTCCTCGGGGTTCCTTACCGTCCCTAATTCGTGTCGTACTTCGGAACCACAAAACGGCAGATACGGCCACCAGCTGAGCGATACCGATTATCGGGGACCCTCCTAGACCCTTCTTCCGGACCCAGAGCCATAAATTATCGGAAGTGTTGTGGCAGAGCGAATATTAGTCCTTTCACTGAATAATATAAACATTTATATTTTACTGCTCCTGCCCAGGACCCTCACGGTGCGCTCTCCTACTCTGCCTCGGCTCGGTGAAGAAAGTGGCTGTGGTTTGTGCGTTGACTTTTCGCACATAATTGAAAACGATCAAACAAGCACCGTGGCCGGGCCCCAGGATGAAGTGCTCAACGGCGACGCGACCTGCTGTGCCGTCGAAAATCTGGGAAGTTTATTATTTTCGGATTTGACATAGTGTGAACAGGAAGATTTATGGCCATTTACGGATCCCGAAGGGGACTCGTGGCGGGGATTTTTCGGGTCGCGCCAAGTCCTAGCGACCGGCGAACACGCAACCCTGGCCAATCTGTTCGATTGGCACGGCTCTTTGGCTCGGCAGTGGAAGTGGTGAAGGTGAATTATGCTTCCAGGCCCGACGGAGGAATGTGTGATGGACGACCAGCACGGGGTCCTTATCATGCCGGGTCGCGAATGAAAATGATTCGTTTTTTGCATACATTTCCCTTTTCGGGCTACATTTTATGAGCACCCGAACTTTTCCAGGGCGGAAAGCGGGACGACGCGACCATGAATATTGATGACTTCGCTCAGATCTGATTTCGGAGGTTGGTGATGAATTATGTAACTGCTTTGCGGTGTGCAAAGTGTCGCCGCGCCGCCGGTGGAGTGTCTGGGCTAATTAGCACATCTGCCTTTGGCCAGGCAGTGAGAGAAATTTTATCGAAATTGCAAGATAAGAAACGGCGCTCCACGAACAGAAATATGCATCACGAACTCTCGTGTGGATAGTAGGATTGGGACGATAAGGAAGGATGAATATTGTATGAAGGTTCTCGATTCTCTCAAGAGCTGATACCATCCTGGCATGATTAACTGCGCAAACAGTAGACATATTTCACTATGATGAATTCATTCGGGGAGAACCTATTTACTATTAATTAGTAAAGAACCAGAAAGGATTTTCCACCAAAGCACCGTAAGTGGAAGAACTGCCTATCCGAACCAGCTTGTAATTAGGTCTGCGACCAAATTATGCTATGCTAACTATGCTATGTTGAATGAATAATATTAAATTGAATGATATTCAAATATAAATTCTTACCAAAAGCATTAAGTCATTTTTATCATTATCATTGTCACCGATGCAGAAGGGTGACCTAAAGATTATATTAAGGTCGATACGAATGATAAAATTAATCGTACAAGACAATTTCTATGTTTGCAACGTGGAATTACTTTCAAATTTCAACTACATATTTTGCACAGGTAGGTTTCCCTAATAAGTGTTGTACCTTCCCGCCAGTTCAGAAGCTTCATTAGATGCAGCATATCGCATCATACTATTATCATCGTTTGTTCACTCTTTTCTTAGCCGCCGCTAAACTTCTGCTCACCAGACTATTTTCGCGGTATTCAGCTTCGTGCCGTGTAGGCCATCATTAAATGAACTTTATCATCGTTTTAATTTTCCTACAAGTGGCGCGCCTGTCTGTTTGTCGGCCGAGACATAAACTGGTTGCGGGTGAAAAAAAAAAACCGCAACAATCATTTCAAATCCTCCGACGCAAATCAACTCCGAATCAGAAGCAGTTTGGCCAGGATGCCGAGACACATTTCGCTCGCGGGCTTCAGCGGTGTCTGGCCACACCAACGCTAATCTTGGTGCTTGATGCTTGCGTGTCCCGTGCGTGCTTGGGGTTTGTACTTAATCAAAAAGTAGTTAGTCGCAAGTTTTTCTGGATAAACTCTCAAAACGGCCAAAGCGTCCAAAATCATCAAAATTGTTTCATTTTTTGGTTCTTCCACTTTTCTCTTTTTCGTTCTGATTCGTACCGAAAGTTGTGCAGCCATTCTAATGAATAAAATTACAGCCGTTTGCGTTCGGGCGGAGGAGTCGGCAGGACAATTAGTTGGTCTTCTGTCGGAAATCGGTGGCCGAGGGACCTGATGTGCTGCGGACGTCGATGGCACGCATCGTCATTCCCGCCCGGAGGATGCGGCCAAAAATTGCAACATAATTCGAAACCCATTCGAGAGGTCCGGAGCCGGTGGCCATCAAAAACTGTTCAATTATATGCTAATTATCATCCCACATCGCCGCCGAGCAAACGATGGAAGCCAAACGGTTTGGTGCTTGTTTTGATTTGCTTTGATGTTTTGCTGCGGGACGCATGTAATCCTTGCCGCTGGTTTCGAAGGATTAAAAAGTCGGGAACCGAAAACCAAGGCAAGGCGCGTCCACAGGTCCTCCTTCGCAATGACCACACAGTGTGGGGGAATTCGTTCGTTTCGGGCGCTATAATGCTCTATCCGGTAATATCAGTATGAATTGAGGTAAGAGCCGTGGGCGGTATCCGAGGAGCCTTTTTGCGTCGTACAACAATCGGGACCGGGTCCGAGTTTATGGCTTCAAGGCAATGCGTCTGCATGACAATTACCCCGGAACGCTCTCGCCGTCAAGGCTTCTACGGTCGATATTCGTGAGCGTAATCATGCATAATCTCAAATCACGGGAGCTTTGGTAAACTTTTCTGCACCGCTTAGGGCGGTGGAACAGCATCAAGATGAATTTGAGATGGATTTAAATGTTCTGTGACGGTTAAGAAGTTGTGCTCGTTTCTACGATCGCCAGTAGCGATCTTGGGGTCGCAAAAAATTGTCTGATGCCAAAGCCTTTTTGTTTTCCAATTGGTGTTCTGCATCAAATTACTGTAGCATTGCGTAGAAGACAATCAACACAAAGTAACTAAATAAGCATTTACCGAAGAAAACATCACGCTCGAGTTTCTACAGTGGCAAACCATCTATGAATGCTACTATTGCTGCTATAAACAATGATATAAACAAGTATTAGAAGACATTAGAATGAACTATCATTCTTTAGATTAGATTCACCAGAATCTGCCAGAGGCTTAGAAATGCGTGCTAATAGAAAGATCAAACCCCAAATCACATTTAAAAAGGGAGCTCCATGCAGCTTCTAAACGTAATCAAAAATGACAAACACTTTGTGACGTCGCACCGAAACCGAAAACGGGTTTCGCCTGAAGCTATACCCTCCGCGGGCTGGTCGCGCTCATTCCGCGAAGCCTAAAGCTTCTCCGCGAGCTTTCCGTCGTCGATCAGTGCTCCCCAGCAACAGCTTTAAAGGGGGACGGTACAGCTGCTTGGCTTGGGGCTCGCTAAATAGGCTTCCGATTAAACCTAGCAAGCCCTGACTTTAATAAAAATATTGTTTCCTTTTTATTTCAAACATTTACGGTTCGGATAGTAGGAATACAAAAGGGATCCCGCAACAAACCAAAATGAAAACCACAAAAAAGTGACATTGGCGCTATTTTTCGGTCCAGGATCAAGACGCGGATAACGCGGATCACCGGGCAGAGTAATTTTCCCTGGGCAGATGAATTTGACGGAAGGTGGCAGCTCATCCATAAGCCATCGGCCATCCGTTTTTGGGCGCAGGGTTCGATCCACAAGCGGAAGATCATCCGCTGCCGTTGAGAGAATGTTTGGTACATTAGGATAATTGCTATGTTGTGGCATCGTTGCCGCTAATGCTTCTGCCACCGGCACTTCAGTCGCACCGGCAGTGGCAGCGACTCTCCGTCGGCCGTGGTGCCTAAATTTACCGTACTCCGGTCTGGCGGAGGAGGTCGCACTTCACAGGTCCTGCGGGTTTGTTTCGTCAATCAATCAGCGACGGCAGGTTGCCTGATTCGGTCATTTTTCTTGCCGAACCGGCGTGGCGTTTGACCGTCGTTTTGCTTGATCGCTTTCTTCCCCGAGGACGTTCCGTCTGCGATAAAGTCTTTGGTTCCGGGCAGGAAGCACGCCGGCCTCGAAAGCTGGCAATTTGTTGCCTTTGCCGTGTCAAATTGGAGCAACTTCCGTTCGGTGCTGTTACCTGTTACCGTCCAGGAATCCTTGTGTGGCGGCAGGTTGGCTCACTTAAAGTGGTAGAAAATCGGAAATGGATGGGCATTTATAAATTGTCTGCAGGTGGCCACGGCGTCATCCAGTCAGTTCGGTCAAACTAAATCCAAATGCCAGAAATGTCTTTTTCTTTCTTGTCGTCATGGTTGATAACGGTGTCTTATCTTGGAATTATTTGTGGTAATTTCAAGCTTTCAGTAGTTTTTTGTCTGTCAAATATTCTGAATAGACAGTTGAACATTCTTAGCATAACTAAAGATAAGATACATGAACACTTGAAAGCTGAACAAATTTAGTATGCCGTAGACAGGACGTAGCTTAACGTGAACAATTAGGCCATCGAACGTCGAATTTGAACCAAACATTAATACAAATCTTAGTCATGATGAATATGTTTAAAAGACAAATCCAATAAATATGTCTATAACGAGTATTGTTCCTGATTGTTTGAGAGTTTTGAGAAAAATATTGTTCCTGACCACAACCACAAAGTTCTAGTCAAACAACATCAACAGCAATGTAGTAATCTGTAAGCAAAGTAGCTAAGTAAACTAACTCTAAAATAATTTAAAGAAGTATAATAGTTTACCGGTCATGTTATGTGTTAAAATCCAAATCGTATTCGAATCAATGCATTTTTTCGATGAACGCTCAGGTAAAGTTCTATTTTAACAATTGCCAATGCTATCAATTGAACAATAGAAATGAAGCATAAATACTTCGACAACTTTATGGGGTTATCCGTTTTAGATTTACAGCTTTTACTGTGTGTTTAATATTTGTTTTAATTTTAAACCCGATTGAAAAAAACTTTCAGTGTTATTTGTAATTCATCCAATAACGCTAGCCAGATATAGTGCAACAGCTTGAATGGCTTTCTACTATTAAATACTTCAAGCGAAGTCTGTTCCTTCTTTGTTAACTAATGCTTGATGAGAAAAGTTTATCCAAACGTTGCTCTTCAATTAAGGCCCTCGTTCCGACTTCACTTCCCTTCGGCAGGGTTACTTCATTCCACATTTTCCGAAACTGTGACGCAAAGCGGCGCCTGATCGTCAAGGATTCGGAGCCGTTACCGCACGGTCCGTGTCCGTGTCGTCCTGCCCCTCGATGGTCGCGATTGTCCTGAAGTCCTGAAAGTATGCGCAACCATGTGTTTCTATGTTTAGGTCCGTAAGCTCCGCCTTCGGTTCGGGCAGCGCCTACAGAAACAGCTGCCTTGCCCGCTCACTCCAACCGGATTACGACCCGAAATGGTGAGAGAGAAAAACAGTAGTGAAGCGGCCCCTTCCTTCAGGAGGTCCCCGTCCCCCGTCGTTGCAACAGGACAACATAATCGAGTGGAACTTTCTACGGGTGAGCGTGTCCTGAACGGAATCCCTTCGACCGTTCAAAGCGTTGCAAAACGCTGCTTCCGTGGCCACCCAGGACAGCCCACGGCGGGAAAATGGGACGGAAATGGCATTTACCGAAGCAACTTAAGCAACTTGCCGGAAGTGGCAGGGAGTGCGTCGGACGGAGGTGGAAAATGTGAAAAGAAAGTGTCCTTTCAGGCCACAGCGACGAGCGGCGGTTGAACGAGAATTAAATGTAGGTGACATAATGCCGCTGTCTAGCGATAAATTTAACTCCATTATAACTCAACGTTGAAACTGTACAATAGTTTGCAGGAGGTTATTGTTCAGGTGTTATCAGGAAAATTTATTATCTCAAACGTACTTCAATAACCGTTCTTGTTGTTTAAAATGCCTATCTATCCACGACTTGTACTATTTAATGTTATTTGCTAATCATTTAATTCGATAAAGTAATGAGAAGACACAGCAATAAGTAGTAGCTGAGAAGACGAAACAATGTGATTCTTCGAGAGCGTTCGCATATCCAAACGTATAAATATTGAAGTTGAATGAGTTAATGTTATAATTTAAAACCGAAAATGTCCAACAATCCAGTCAATGAAGTCGTAAAGAATGAAGAATAATGTGCCATAAAAAAATTTTATCTTATTTTGTAGTCGTACAACATGTTTACATCATTTCATAAAATATGTCGTGTCCAGGACTGAAGGAAAATTTAGATCATACCTCGATAATAATTAATCTTGTTTGAATAATAAGAAATTGATGTCACAAATGTTCTTTCGAGAAAGCAATTTGCCGATTTCAGCACAATTCACCATGCATTTTGTTTCAAATTATTATGACTTCATGACTTGACATTATTATTATGACTTCAAATTATGTAGAACTGCTAGAGAAATACTTGTTTATTATTATTAGAAAGGACACAGCCGTATTGAGTAGCAACTTAAAGTTTTGTGCATTAATCGGTGCAGCTTAGGCGGATGATCTACGGCCGAGCCACAAAAGAAGAGAAATACTTGTTACACAACAATTCCTAAAATCCTGGTTCTGAGGCTTTGTTGTGTAATAATTGCACCAAGGTTTTTTCTACTCAGAAATAACTCAGAAATGGCGTTACAAATATGCATGGGCATGGCAATAATTAAATAATGTAGAAATTCGCAGATGAGTTTCCAACTTAATTGAAACCTCTACATATTGGTTGGCCATCATTTATTTAAAAATCTTTCCTTTATTGTGCCCTCCATTAAATGGAAAACATTTACCGATTATTTTCCATTACGATGATTGGTAATTCATTCCTTTCTATGATATGTTTTAACGATTTTTTCGGGCACTCAACAGCAAAAGTAGAAACTGGCGCTCAAGTAGTAGCACTAGCACGGGTTATTTAACGAAATGTCCAGTTCGTCCGGAAGCTGGAGTGTCTCACCGTCACATAAACTATCCATTTTAGAGCACCAACGATCTAAGTGCTTCCTGAGTGTCCAGTTGGCGATGGCCGGGCGAGCAAAGCGTGAGAAAATGTGGTTCATTAATTTAATTATCGGAGACCGTCATAGAAAAGCCGTCGCTCGCGTAGGTCCGTCGGTCGGAAGGAAGTCAGCTCGGGTCCACCATTTTGAACATAATTTCTGCTCCAAATAGTTATGTCGCTTCGCCGCACGTGGAAGATTTCAGTGTTCGATTAGAGCAGACTCGATTCGATTCGAGAGAGTGGCCACCGTTTACAATTCCCATGGCCAAGTTCCACACCCAGGGGGTGGCGAGAGCGGGAGGGTTCCCTTTTCCTGGGGAGGGTATCGAAAACAAAACGGTCAATTTATCGAAGCAGCATTAAAATACGCACGAACCAGCACACGTTGCGCTTCTATTTGTTATGCTACGCCTGTGCGATTGCGCCTGCTGTTGTCCCGCTCGGCACCGGAACTTGTGGTCCTCTCTGTCCCGCCAAAAGTCGCACTCCTTGGCATGCTGACATGCTGTTATGCTCTCGCTCCGTCTCGTTCGACCGGGATCCTGTTGGGGGTTCTCCTTCGCCCCTTATCTGTAAGGTTCCAGCCCACGGCCGGGAACCGGAACCGGTTCGCTTCGCGCTTAGCGCGTGCTCTCGTTCACTCTCGCGGCCCCGGTCCAGCGCCGGGGTGATGACAGCCGAACGCGTGACTGAGGCTGCGAGGATACCGAGAAGTTGTTGCGTAGCCGGCCGCGGTTCGGTCAGTAGCGCACGGAATTTTGTGACGGACGGAGGCGAAAGTAGGCGATCTTCTGCGTGCGAATGTTACGTGCGTGAGCTCGTGCAATCGTCAAGTCCGTGAATCGGTACCATCGTGGCAAAGTGAGAAGATTATGTACGTTCCGACAAGTGACGAAGTGACACGTTGACGGTGTGCAGTGTTGGAGAGAATGGAAATAGATAAGCCTACTGCTGGCGGGTGTTTGTAGAACGTTCGCGTTTCAGTGCGTGCGTGTGTGTTGACTAAAGGTGCAACAAAGTAATTAAAGGGCTACAGAAGACTCAGCTGCGGCTGTGAAGCGCATGTGTTTTCGTAGCAGTCAGAATCCAGAAGATAGCCCATCTCCCACCTCCTTTAAGGTAAGAACCAACTGCCGGAGGGCTCCAAGCTCCAAGAGTGTCTTAAAACTGCGATACAAACGAAGTTATGAAGTTACAAACGACCGGTTGAAATGGGAGCTCCTCGAGGTTTATGTATTCTTGAAGAAAGAGCAGGTTTAATTTGGTACGAAAATTTGGTCCTTTTGAGTAGTTCAATAAATTTTCTTCAACAAAAAAATATTAAGAATAAAAAAAAAACAACAGTAACTAAACCAACGTGCTTGCCACAGTGATCTGTTTTGTTTCTAATACTTGAATCGCAAGGGTTGTTAAATGCTGCTATTGGAGTGTATGATTATCCTGTTTGTTTTACACTGCGATATTCAAAACCTACAAGCAGAGACATTGATTCATAAATGATCCAACAAATACTTCGCAAAAGAAGACCAAATGCGAAAGCAACAAATAATAACTACACTAACCAATCCCAATTTATTAATTTTTCTAAATTCAGTTCTAAACTAAGCCAAAAAATAGGACTCAGTTTGTTTTGGTTTTGTTGGATCTATCCTTTATTATAGACAACAGAACTAGAAACGAAAATAGAACTAAAAACAAAAATGGAACGTAAAATGAATTTAACCGTGATACAAACATGCTAAAGCAGTTCATTGGCGATAGTTTGGTGCAGAGGTACTTAAAAGATTTTTTAAACATTTTTTTCTTGAACAAGGTCACTTGGATTGTGATGAATAAAAATAATAAAAAAATCATAGTAAATAACTTAACAGTTATTGGTGTGATTTGATTTACAATGTTCACAATCTATTTGAACAAACTTCACAACAAAGTGTCAAGTTGCATGAAGTTAGTTTAGTTTTATTAGATTTTTTTGTATGAAAACATGTTAATCCGAGAGATAAATACGGCCCTGTCCGTTCTTATAAGTTAAAAAAAATTGTTTATCCGAGAGAGGTTTTTCCTTGATTTTCGAATCAACCAATGTTATCATTTTCGGGGCATTAAGGTGAGGTCTTAACGCTTACGTAACTAGCAAGGACAAAAAAGCCGAAAAATGGTTAACCCCGGTGGCCTCGCCATAATCGCACTCATGTTCTAATTAGCGCGCATCCTGGCACCTTCTCGCGTTACGAGCTCCCATAAAATGGCCCATCCCACACAATTGCCACCGGAAGCCCTGGCACACAGGAAACAGTGTGTGGTCGGGCCACCCGAAACATAGGCGCGAAAATTGACCGATTGTAGCCCCATCGCACCGCGTTATCTAAATCACCGATCGCGCCCGATAAAGGCTCATGCGTTGACACTGTTTCCACAAATCATGATGGTCGCCCCCGGGTGTGGGTGAGTGTGAATTCATCATCACCATCCCCGGGCCGGCTTAGCCGGGTGGGGAACATTAGAAAACTTTCAAGCTTACGCTCGCATAATCACCGTTCTTTCTCGGGCCACCGTTAGGACTGACCGCTGCGGCTGCGTTGCTGGTTAACATATTCCAACCGGGAGGCGATGAATAAAATATGAAATTATCTTAATTAAAATAATTTTACTGCCACCCGTGTTTTCCGAGGGGACGGACGGTTTCTCGTGTGGCATTTTGTTTGACACTTTTGAGGTTGTTGTTTGCAGTCATCGGCGTCAGTCATCGGGCCCCGAGTGTCACACCTACCGGGCTGGCCACTCGCAGGCGCCCACCAATGGAACATTAAAAGCGATAATATTTTCAAGGTGGCGTGCAAATCGGCCGTTACATTTAAATGTCTCCGCGAGGTGGCCCACACACTCGGTGACGCTCCGCCAGGACTGCTCGGATGAGGGGTTCGGGCATTAATCCGATCCGACCGTGGTAGGGTCACAGGGCACACCGTGAACACCGGGCCGCCACCCTCCATCAGCCCCGCCGATAACGTGTGCGTCGCGTGGTCCCTTTATCGATTGAGCCAATCATGATTTTAACACTTCTCTCGGTGCCCATTCCCGCCGGGTGCCGGGTGCTCTCCAGCACTTAATTTGGTTTCGTTGGCTTTCAAAAATGAATGGGTACTGCGCGTTATTGCGCAGAGCTGCCCCCGCGGGTCCGACGCTTGACCCGTGGCTGCCGTGATCCGTGCGATTACCACGGTGGTTAAGTCCGCGGTCAAAAGTGGTGCCGTTTCGGAATCGTCAAAACGACCGAAACGGTCACCTCGCACAGATTGCGCGCACCGGAGTGGTCCGTCCGTCCGTCCGGGCTTTAGAATGTGGCACCGAAACATGCACCGAAAAAACCCTTGGCGGCATGCAGAGCGCAAAAGCCCGGATTGTAGTCAAAACAAAAATTTGCATAATTACGTACGTGTAAACTACACTTGTATTATGCTAATCCGTCGGTTTATAACTTTCGTACGGACCCTGGCGAGGCCGAGGCGAGAAGCGTAAAATGCAAAACGGAACGAGACAAAAAGAGCGGCACACACACCAAATCCAAATATGTGTATCCTTGGCTCGAAGGTAGTGGAGGTGATCCGTGCGGGTCCGTCTCCGTCATCTTCGTGCGTCAAAAATATTAACCGCCGCTGGCGTCCCGGGCAAAGAGGCAGAGGCCCCCGAATTATGGGCCCCGGAAAATCGTCCCGCGCTGCGGTTCGTCCTTGACCGGGTTTATCTGCACTGTTTTCGCGCGCGTCCCATCCACGAGCGCCACGAGGCCTGTCTGCTGTTCTCGGGTCTCGGGTCCTTTTGCGTGGCGTGGCGTGTCGAGCATAAAACTGGCGCGGCACGCAGGACGATCGTAAACTATCGACAAAATTGGACCCTCCAGACACGACGCGGAGGACGAAGACGGCTCGGGGCGGCGGCGTGGAGAAGAGACCACAAAGCCGCAAAACCGTACCGTTTGCGTTACCAATTAGTTCGCTCATTAGCATTCGCGGGGGACATTATCTGGTCGGCCGGTGGGGAGCTTTCTGGAGCGATTTCGCCGGATGATCGACCGGTTCGAGGCCGATTAGGCTCGGGAACACACTCGGCTCGGGTGACAACCAGCATTAGGATTTGAGCGCGCTGTGGCGATTTTAATGGAAACAGAAATAAATTGATATTGAAATGGGTCCAATTGGGGTGCATTAAAACGGGGTTTTTATTTATTTATCATATTCTCGATATTTTTAGCGAATCGATACGACTTAAAACCATTCTGTACGAAGGGCAGGCCCACAGTAAAGGCAAGGAGGGCCGTTAATGAAAATACAAATGAAGCATGTAAAGGGTGTTACCGAACTCATTTGGAGGGCGCTTGTCCAGCTTATCGGCCGATCGCGCAAAACAGAAACAATAGACCGCTCTCATTTGCCTAAATGCTGGCCAGATTTTGGTGATAAGAAAATGTGTACAAAACACTCGGAACCCCGGGGACATACCATTTCTGGGCCGATTTTTTTCACTTTGTTTTTTCAAGTCGATCCAGTTCGACTTGATTAAGCCTTTCTCGGCCAGGGGGTGTGTGGGCAGGGTGATGGTGGCACCCCCGCCGAATTTCTAACATTGTCGCTCGGCCTTCGCTTTGCACGGTTCCGGTACGCGTGGTCCGGTCCACGCGCCGGTAAACGGTGAACATTCCGGGTGTAAATCAAATCGACCGCGTTTTCAATATTTATGATTTCCTACGATCGCTTTGGGGTTGCCGTTGTCGGACCCATAATGTCCGCTGAGCAGGCGACAGGAGATGCATCTATAATGGCACCGGTTGCCCACCGGTTTGATGGCTTTACACGACACGCACAAAGTGTTCCTTTGGGGGAGCGATCAACGATCTGTTTGCGATATGTTTTTATTATGACTTGATTATGTTTTGAGTTTTATTGTCCAAATATTGCTATTCCTACAATACGTGCAATAGAAATGTTCAATGTTTAATCGACTAATCGTTGTTCATTTAATTCCGAACAGGTTTTTTGACCTAAAAGTTTGTATTATTCTCTACTGCGTGATCAAGGATATTATTATATTAGGTAGTCTAAAAGAAATCCATTATTTTCACGGTATCTCGTGAAGTATGGATCGTACAGTTTCAAATTTAGGCTCGTTTTAAAGCTGATACTTTACACTTTGAAGTAATTTGCGCAAAGCTGGATTTAGAAAGAAGCTCGATGTTTGGGTGTCACATCCATTGACACCGAAAACCACGATGGATCGAAGACCATGGCAAAGTTTTTGCCAAACGGAACGAAATCGAATCATTTCATAAAAGGATGGGTACTGGGGATGAGAAATGGAATAAATACGACAATACTGTCTGAAAATGAACGTGGTCTAAGCATGGTGAATCATCTTAACCGATGGTTAAATCAGGACTCACGGCCAGGAATGTTCTGCTGGGTTTATGGTGGGACTTGAAAGGAATTGTTTATTATGACTTGCTTCCGTGTAGCTAAACACTAAATTCAGATCTCCATCGTCAACAACTGCACCGTTCGAAGCTAGCAATTGACCAGAAACGACCATAATCGGCCAACGGAAGAGGTTTTGTGTTTCACCAGGACAATAAAATGTCACACACGTCTTTAGTGACTCGCCAGAAAGTCCGGGAGCTTGGCTGGGATGATTAAATGCATCCACTGTATAATCCGGACCTTGCACCAAGCGATTGACACCTTTTTCACGCAATACAAAATTTCATGAGTGTTGAAAAACTGAGATCAAAAAAGGATTGTGAAAATGGATTGCTCGAGTTTTTCGCCAATAACGACTAAGTCTTCTACAAAAGGGGCATTATAAAAATATATTTATTAAAAAGACAACAAATTTTCCAACAAAACGGTGCATATTTGATCCAAATCGGACAATTGAAACCATCTTAAATAAAGTTTTGAAGTACACGCAAAAATAATGGATTTCTTTTTAGACTACCTAATATTAAAGTTGTCTTGAAGTCTCATAAAGTAATTGCAATTATTGATACGACTCGAAAGTAGCCAAGGCCATGAAGGCATTTAAAAATAGAAATCCAGTTAGGCTTACTAAAAGCTACATATTATAATGCAAGTAAAGTAAAATCGATTAAAGATTGATTTGGATTGCCTTATAAAACAAAAATATTAAGGTATGAAATAGGAAACTAAGCGATGGTATTTAAAGTATATTTGTGTATACAAAATTCAGTATCGTACTTCACAAATGAATTAAATAGTTACAAAAGTTCGTAACATTAAGCCATTAACAGAAAGTCCTAGTTGAAAAAATAAATCAAGCATTAATTACCCTACAGACGTCACTTAAATGGCTACCAATTACTAGCATTCTGTTGACTTTAAAGCCGTCTGCACCGCTACCAACTCGTGCCGTCATAGAGCACCCGAAAGCTCATGTAAAACATAGTTTATCGCTTTCAACTGCAGCCACGATCAAGCGGAAGCGCTGAGCTGAGGAGATGATCGCTCGCCCATGATTTCCATTTGCTTCGCCTATCAATTTTCGCCTAACGATCTTCACACGTAGTCCCCGCGATCCTCCCGGGGTCCGACCGGTCGACAAACGACCGGTAGCAGCTTTCGCCGTGTGTGTTCCGACCCATCACCACCAGGCTGACCGATCGAGGAACGGGTTCCCGCTGGCGCTCTGGTCTCTAGGCGCTCCACGATGCCTATCGTGGACATCTTCCACCCAAAACCAGCGCCCCGAACACCGACCGCTACGGTACGAGCACCCGCGGCGGCGGCCGGAACGCTTCCGATGAAAAATGCCCCTATGTAAATTCCCAACAAATAGTTATTGTCTATTAATGAGCCGTCGGAGGCTGCCTTCATGATGGTTTTCGGCCGCACAAAGTGGAGCCCATTCCGTCGGGGGGGCCCCAGACGCGGAAGATTGGGACGGCGGCGACGGCGGAGTGCTAATAAAATTTAGATAAATTTTTATGCGCTTCCAAATTTATCGATTTAAGGAAACAACATGTCAGTCCGTAAAAGATTATGACTTCACTGGAAATTTATATCAATTAAGGGAAGCGCACGGCCGTTGCGGTCGTTGCCTGACCAGTGGGGACCAGTTCCACTCCCCATCCGGTCCGGCCCTTTGTTGCCTGCCTGCCCGCCTGCCCCGTTCGGCCCTTATCGCTCGAGAAATCTGTCTTTCGTCAAATTAACCAAATACTAACGAATGCGCTTCGGCTTCTGCTGGGCTCCTGGATCGCTTCTGGATTCTGGGATCGTCTTCGGGGCTATAGTCCTGCGGGTGCTCCGGACTTGCGCTGCGATTGTTGCGAAACCTGCGGGTTCTGCCCCGTGGGCTGTGAAGGAAAACGTCAATTAAGTCCCCGTCAAATCTTCGAGCGTATCTGAAGCGAGTGGTTCACGGCATCAGATCCGTGTAATCAACGGGCGATCAACGGTTGTTGGTTGGCCCGTTGCGAACCTGACGTGCCATATTTTCCCGCGCGCGGTCGCCGGCCGCCCCGGGAGTCGCATGCAAAACGCACGAGCTTCCAGTCGTTCCAGTGCCCATCAGGCACTCTCCGGGGCTGATATTATCGTAAACTACCAGTGTTGGGATCAGGGAGCTGATCTCCTCCACTTCCGCCGCAGAGGGAGAGAAGGAGAGAGGGATCGTCCACACGCCTCCCGGTGGGCTCTTCGCACGCCACGCAGTGCCGGGGTGGTCATTATAAAGTTTGGAGACAAATTTTTTGGCCATCTCGCACCGCAGCGGTGGTGGGATCCCCGCAGGGATACCGGCGATACCGGCCCGGAGGTGCGGGTGCCTCTCTGGGGCTCTCTGATGGTCGTGTAAATTGCGAATGACTACCGAGAACGAATGGAATGGTACGCTTAAATTGGTCAGTTTTTCATTCAGAACGAATCGAACTCGGGCTCGAAGAAACTCAGGGACGACGACGGGCCAAAAGAAAAAAAAACGTATGTTTATGGTCCTAAGAAGCTTCTGACAATCCGGACGACGACGGCGACGACGACAGGTTGACGACGGCTACGGGAAACCGTGATACGATGATGTGATGATCGCTGCGCGGGATAAACGAGCTAATGAATTGAATGTGATGAAATCAGATAAGCGTGACTGGGGAAGGACTGGGCACCAGCACCAGCAGCAGCAGGTCCGCAGGATGTCCGAGCGTTGGATCGGGTTGTAATGTAAGCTATTTTACGTCGAGCCATCTTCGAAATGGCGCTCCGCTTCGAGAAACCACTCCAAAACCCGAAAAAACCAGAGCGCGCTCCCGGGGCGCTGTAAAACAGGATACCATTAAATTATACAGCCGGCGGGTCCGATGGTCCCGGAGGTCCCCGGAGGTAATGGACGCCGACGGGTGGCCGGGGGAGGTAGGCAAACAAGTACGCGCAAGGAGCCGGCAGCCTGCGTGTTCTCAATGCTTCGTGCAAACGCCAGCAATTAGAGGGGCACGGTGTTTATTTTTCAATTTTGAACGCTTCTTCTGAGGGTGGTAGTTGTGTTGGGGTCCATTTTGTTGGTATTTCAAGGTTGCTGCTCTGGGCATCGCTACCTTTTGGCTTGAGATGGGACGATTGTTGGAAGAGTTAGTGTTATCGAGCCAACACTCTCAAATAGATTCTATAGATTTTGTCTTTAAGCTTTGAAGATTGCTTCATTTTAAAAAAAATGCTGAGAACGAGTCCTTTATTAATGGACCAATGCTGAAAGATCCTTTCCTACGAATCATTTTATGAAATTATTTAATTTAGTAGAGGTAGAGTTTGGCCATTTGACTTCTCCAAATAATCTATATTGCATCAATTATTGTATTAGTTTGGCTAAAAAGAAAACCATTATTTTTGCGTTTTGCATTTTTTAAGATGTTTCCGATGGTTCGTTATGTTCCCGGAGTTTTCGGCGAGTCACTATAGAAATTTGTGGCGTTGCGTTGTCCTCATAAAGCACTACACCTCTTCCTTTGGCCAAATCTGACAAATATAGACATAGACAGAAGAGACAAATATAGACAGAAGAGATCTGAATTCAGCGTTTCGCCATACGGAAGCAACTCATAATAAATGATTCCTTTCTAGTCCCACCATGTACATACCCGGTAGAACCTTCCTGGCCTTGAGTCCTGCTTTGGCCACCGTTTGAGCTGCGTTACCACCCTTTGTCCACGATCGTTTAAGAAATGGGTCGATCTTATTCCGTTTGACCAAAACTGCTCTGATGGAAATTCGATCCATCACGTTTGTGTTAATTGGTACTCAAACATCGAGCTTCTTTGTGCATCCAGCTTTGCGTAAATTGCTTGAAACTGTTTGATGGTTAATCTTTAGCTACTGGGTGATTCAACGACTACTAACATGCCAATCAACTTTAATTAGTTCTGTGATTTTATCGACATTTTCGAAGCCGGGTCTGCCTGTGCGAGATGCAACTTACACATAATTGCACATTACAAGCTGTTACATTATTGACCCATAAGCACCATGGACAATTTCAGCGGCGTACCTTGAAATTTTGCCTTTATAAAAAAAACTGTAAAATGTACTGAACTTTCTCTTTGTTGACTTTCACTGTTAACACCATATAACTCACAAACGAATGGAACAGTGAAAGTATTTTTTTTTAAGTGTGAAGAGTCAGTTTTATAACGAGCGTAAACTTGAAACCATAAACTAGTTTACAAAAATATGTTGTAGAGTAAAAAATGTCTGTGATGAAGATTGCACAGGTCCAATAATTCACAATAATACATGCGCACGCACATCACAGTCGAAGTTATTGGAATATCCTAGGTTTCGTCACTGGAAACATGTTTAAGGTTAGTTTTTGTGGCTAAATTCCATGTTAAACAGAAGTGTCCAATTCCGAATATGAAATTAATATTTTAAAGAAGTCTACCATTTCTAAAAGTGATAGCTTTCAAAGAAACAATCTAGTGGTACTCAAATACTGCGCTTTGCTGCGGTTGCCAGGATGACAGAGCTGCCGGTAACTCTTTACTCGAAAGCACGATTGGAAACGAAACCCGAGAGACGATCACGGTTAAATAAATAATCCCGAAAACGTAAATGTCAAGAAAGGCACTTGGGATGATAATAAAAAGTCTCTAATAAAACTGATTCTTCACAGACATTAAATCTTTGCCAAAACTCCGCTTAACAGTAACAGTGAGGACAGCTCAGTTCTACCAAAGTCCTGTTTACCTGCTCGCCACCGCCGGGGTGTCAGGTTGCACTCTGCACGGTGTTTTAAGTTCTGTTTTATGGTGCCAGAAATTAAAACCCGCCAACAGCGAACCCAAAACGCCGGTAGCGCTCAGTACCGTTAAGCATCTTTCACCGGCGTGCGTATGAAGTAATCAAGCTACAACTCCATTCGTGCACGAGCTGCGAAAGTTTCCAGGACGCCTCTCGACACCGTCATCTTTACACTGAACGGGCGTAAATGAACGTACCGCGTTCGGAACCGACGGGGATTAATTAAAAGCAGGTTCAACGCAGGTCCCGTGTGTGGGAGTTAGGGTCGGTGAAAACACAAGATGGGCTATCGATAGGCTTCGCGAATGGATTTTGGCGAACAAATTGACATTAGCATCTCCATGCCGGCTTGTCATCGCTCGCTTATCCGGCAGCGAATCGGCCTCGTGGCTGGATTTTTGGGGACGAACACTCGATACGGGCCCCCCTCCTCTGTGAACAGGCCTCACGGATCGACCTTTACGGACGTGGAACTTTACGTCACCTTCGCGCCAAACGCGTTAACGCGTAAGTACGTTTCGTGTTCTCGTTTCGCGTCGTGGCCAGCGCCGACCACAGAAGCAGCAGCAGCAGCACAACAGTAATCGTGCGCGTATCGAAACGCAAAACAAGTGTTTATTACAAATCACCCTTTGAATACATAAATATTTATAAAGACGGCCCGGGCCAAAAGAGTGAGCGAGAGCGAGGCTCCCGACCGGGGGGCGCGTTGCGTGAATGGCGAGAACCGCTTTTTCGCGCCGTCCTTACGATGGGACCGCAGCCCGCAGCGTGTGATGGTGGTGGATGGTGCCGGTGCCGGACTCGGGTATCTCACAGCACCAACCGCAGGCGAACGGATGTCGCGCGTTTCGCGCTGCAATCCGTGAAAAGCGTCGCGCGAGATTCGCGCACTGCGCTTAGGGGTTGGCTTAGGTCCTTATTTATCTGGCCCCGTGAACGGGGTGTACTACGCCACACGCGGAGGGCTCGGGCCAGGGCCAGGACCAAACCCACGGTTTATCAGCCGCAGTCCATCGGTGCCGTGCCGTTGCCGTGAGAAGCGATCCTGTCAATCGGCGACGCGTCCGCGTCGCACAGAGCACAGATCGTGGCAATTAGATTGCAACGGTGTAATTGATTAAAACAGATCTCCATCCCCACGCCCTGCGGTGGGAAAAGCTGCCGATGCCCTTTTCGGGTGGTTGACCCACGGTTAGCATATAGCGTAGTGCCATGCCTAGGGACAGATCTCGTCCCATGGCGCAAGTGTTGATTGGAGACCGAAACTTTAAGGAGCCCTTGAAGGGGAGCAAAGTTTTAGAGAGTTGCCATAGAATTGAAGAACTTTAAATGCAATTCAACGTTTGTCATACGTCTACCGACAGAATCTTACAGTTTCTTCGTATCATTAAAATGTATCATTAGTTCATTATAAAGTAAACGATGATTCGGATGTGATGCTAACAGATTATTTAAAGTGTGAAGATCTGAAATATGTTTCTGCAAAGGATTAGATGAGCCGCTGAAGAGTGTGAATGTCCATCTCTCAAGGTATTACCTCAAAATTGCTATATCAAGTTATATTATTAAAAAACAATTAGTTTGATTTTTTAAATGATTTATTTTGATTAGTTGATTAGTTTATAATAATTACGGTTCAATAGAACCGTTTGGATACTAAAATCAATCTCAAAGCCCACGTTCCGGTTGTTCATTGTTTTGCCGACACGGGATGCAAGAAGCGTAAATGATCACCATCAAGATCATCATCGGCACCATCATCATTAAGGTTCATAATCAACGCAATCATCGCCCAAAGTGGATGTAATATCGTTCGGGCATCATGAACACGACTTGGAAATTATCCGTGGCATTATCGTGCCAGAGAGTAGCCCGAGTACCAAACGGGTCGTCTCGCTTTCAAGGCTTGATACGGGTTCCATCGAAGTTACGGTGTGTACGATCGGGATCTAATTTTATTGGTTTAAGGGGACCAAACCAAAATTTGGTCAGATTTAAATCTCAAGCCCGGTTCCCGGTGAGGAGTCGCGCCAGTCTCTGCCGCGGCACATCCGCCATTAGGCGCGCTTATAATAATTGAATTTATGTTTTTATTTCAATATCATTAAAAGCTAATTAAAGCGAATAACAAGACGGGTACTAAACATTTTCCACTCGCACCGGTTCCACTCGCCGGTCAGTTTGGGTCGCGTACTGTAGCCTTCCCGGACACTCTGGTGGCGTAGAGCCGCAGATCGGAAACGCAGGTCTCGGTGTGGGTCTGTTCGGACACTTCAACAACCCAGCAAGTGTTGCCCGACCGTGATTAGTCCGAAAAGTGTTCGGGGCCTTTGTGGTAGTCCCGGGACCTTTTTTGTCCAGCGGCTCCAGCGAGAGACCAACAGGTCTCGGACCTTGTTTTGGGTTTTTATCGTCCACTCAGCGTCATCGTCGTCCTCCCTTCGTTCGCCCGGTAGAACCCGGTCCCCATCGTCCCCACACACACAGCCTCCCGGGCAAAGGTTCTCGGCCAGAGGCAGAGGGCGCCCATCTCGGGCCCGGGGTCGGCCGGCCGCCCGGCCGAGAAGCCGGAGGTCGAGCCGTGTGGCTGGCCGGAATCGGAAAACAGATAAACATTTACGATTTCTTACGCATTTATATCATTTTATACTGGAATCTCCATTTTCTGATGTTGTCGCGCCAACATCCTCGTCCGCCGCGGCTATCCTTCGATCTCCACGCCCGGGATCCTCGAACCGGGTCGGGTGTAGCTGCGGGTTTAATTGTTTTTCCGTCTCCTTGTTGGTTCGGTCGGTCGGCCGCGGTGCGCTCTGTGGCCGGTTTATTTTCATTCATAAAATTAATGCTTGGTCCCTGTTGCTGTGTTGTTGTCCTCTCGCCGTCTCTTTCAATCACGGTCGCTCTCTGTCGTCAATGTAGTCTCGCGGTAGTCATGTTGCGCCGCAGCGTTTTGATTAAGAACTTCAGCCACGGAGTTCCGAGGCTCGCCAGGGTCTTTGTTTTTCGGAGTTTGATCGCAGGCGCGGTGCTTCGTTCGATCCTTTCTGCACTCGCCACCCAGTGGACCCGACGATCACACCGAGCACAGGACATCATGGGACCATGTTGGGTCGTTGCATTTTTGAAGCCTACATCGGACTTCGGGTGATCAATGTCGGTTTTATGGGCTGGGAATTGATTGATACCGATCCGCCGTGTATCCGCGGGGCCGTTTACGAGATTCGCCGGCTAGACAGGTATCGCGTCTAGGTTCGTTAGTTTGCAAATATTGGCCATAAAGTGGGGCGGCCAAACAAGGCACGGATCAGGATAACAAGCGACCTCGGGGCCTTGTTGGAGCCACCTTGTAATAATAGCGTAACCTTTATGTAAAATTATTTCAAACACCATTTTACACTTACCACGCTGCATAGCGCGTTGTCGTTTCTCGGAGTTGGTTTCGAAGTCTTTTCTCTCGTTTTGCTGACCCTCTTAAAAGGTGTGATTAAACCGTCCAGGCTCCGTTCAGCTCGTCGGTCGGTCGGTCGGTTGGGCTGTCTTCTTTCCACTATTTAATTAACGCTTAATTTGGATATGCTAAGGGGCCTTCGAATTTCTCTCCTTTTTTCGTGAATGGAAGGCAGGCTTTCATCACCTTCAGGCCGAGGTGAGTGTTTTCTTCATTGTCGCTCATAGAGGATAATTTGATGGTGCTATTTCTCACCGACTGGCACGATTGGCCACAGGTGGCTCCGCGCCTACAATGTTGCGAGTGGACGCAGGATCGCCAAACTTCCGCCGGATCGTCGGGTGCGGACACAGTGGGTGAAAATAAATTAAATAAAACGAAAAGCGCGCAAAAAGTTCCCGTTAGCGGCGCGCTCCTGTGCCTTTCGGGGGCCAAGCCAAAGAGGGCACGGTAGTTTACTTTGGGTGGGTTTTATGATTTTCCGTAGAAATCTCTCATTCGCTACCGGCTGGTTTTTTCGACGGCCGTTTTGTTTTTTCACCACCGCTCCACGGAGAAACAGTGACGCGATCACGTTCACGTCTGCGCACCAAGAGAAAGGGCACACTGCAGCTCTGCGGGGCCCACGGGGAAATTAAGGAAAAAGAATAATCACCAAATTAAACGGATGCCACTGTTTGGTTGTTAAATTTCGCGAATGAACGACTGGAAACAGTTTTATCGACAGTTTCACCGTCACCGTTTGGTGCTGCTGACGGTGCCTGGCAAACGGTTAGCGGTTTCGCAGCTCCAGCAGCTTTCTCGTATCACATTCTGCTGTTCCGAAGCCTGTCGTTGAGTCAAACTGTTGTTGAGCTTTCTGTTGCAAAGGGATGTCGGTTTTCATCTTATCCAAAAGCTAGACTTAAACAGATTATACTGAGGTTACTTTCGTTTACATTACGGGGAGTATTATTGCTTTAATACATTTGATTAAAGTCTGTGTCAGGAACCTAATATCTGTTAAAATGGTTGATCATTTTTAATTAACCTATATAATTCAATTGACTTGATTTATTGATTGATTAATGTTGGAATGATCCTGTAAGAATAAAGATTACCTTCCGAAGTAAAGTAGGAATCAAGCTGAGTCCTTTCCCACACAGTTTCATACATTTGTGTTACCGTTCTTTAAGTATTCCCTAATCTTATTAAAACGAGAAAAAGAAAGTCTGTATGCAACTTCGCACAATCATGTTAGGCAAAATCAGATTTCGACATTTTGATTTCGCCAAACATTGAATAAGTGATAAATAAAGAAATTCGACTAAAAGAGTATATGCATCCTGATGCATCAGAAGGGATGCAATTTAAAGAACTCAAATGAGCTAAATAAAATAATCACTTTTCTAGACTCTATACTTATGCGTAGCCACACTTCAATATAGCACACGAGCTTCTTCTTCTAGACGACTCCTTATAGAGCAAGGTCTCTTCGTATTTTAAGGCGGCATTTGGCGGCGAAACTGTATCCACATAAAAAAACACATCCCTAGCCAGCCCGGCATCAGTATAAACCAAGACCCCGTGCTAATGTTTCGCCACGAAAGCGTAGTATCGCTAATCATGCTATACATGCTCGGGCCCCCAAATTGCGTACACGCAAAACGGATACGCTTCTTGGTATAGCTTAATCAGCGGCCGTACTGCAGCATTTGCTGGGCCGGCTGGGCTACCGCGTCGAGTCCATTTCCCGCCGGTGGGACAGGACAGGGGGGGACGGTTCCGTTTCCGGAACGACACACTTAGCGCGCGCACCGAACTTTCACTTCGTGGCCCCGCGGCTTAGATGATAAATATTAATGAAGAGACAAAGTTCAACAACCATATCGGTTTGGCGGTGATATCCTTGGTCGGTTCGGCTTCGGCCGGCTACGCCATTTGGCCACGGTCCGGTGCGGCTCTCTAGACGCGTGACGCAGGACATGACGGTTTCCAGTTGCTCGGTTTTGGTTTTCGAAAGGGGCCCCCAATTGCCGCAGCCTTTCGGACCACAAAGCGCGCGACGAATATTTGCATAAACCTATCATCATCATCATCACGGTGGGCTCGAGGGCGCCCCGAGGGTGTGTAAACATAGTTAAACCCCGTGCGTCTAGTGGGTCCCGGATCCTGCGGGTATGATTAATTAGGCAAAATCAATCATAAAACCTGGCCAGTGGCCAGTGGCTCGCCCCTGAATTGGGTTCTGCAAGTATTGTGTGCCGAGCGCACCGTAAAGTGTGTGCTTTTATTTCCTGCGGTCCGAACCGAGCCGCAGGTTCACGGGTTCATTTTTATTTTCAGCCCCATATTTGCTTTGCATTCGGCGCCGTTTTATGTCCTTTTCGTATAATCAGTTTGTTTAATTCGCACAAAAACGGTACGGTGCGCGACTTAAGTATTCCTAGCGACGGGGCTCGTAAAAACGAGCCCGAGTCCTTTTTCGTTATCCTATGCGAGCCGCAGCCATGGGCAGTGTGAGGGGCCCCGCCAAGGCTCGGCCCGGTGTACCTGTGTCCCGTCTTTTCCGGGCGTTCATAATTGAACACCAACGGAACGCGTGAAAGCGTGCCCAATTTGCGATAAAGCGCGAATTTGTTTATATTTTCCGCGAAACGCTGCTCACGGTGCGTGTTTGCGGCGACAGCAGTGCCGGACGCACGGTTTCGTGATTCACTCAAAACACACTACGGAAGGCGTTGCGGAAAATAGCGATCGTATTAATGAGCTACTAAAATGTGTACGCTTCCGACGGGGTTCCGGAGAGCGCAAAGCGTGGCGAAGGACCCCGTGGCAGGTGGAACGGCTCTGCATGACGCTGACCATAAAATTATTCGCCAACGCCAGCATACCACGGCCACATGGGGGGGATCCGCTTCATTCTCGCTTTCTCCTTCCCTCTCTATTGCCGCACTGATATTGGCCACCCGCATGGCGAATCCTCCGGTTCGGTCTCCAGCAGAACAATTTGCTGGTGGTTAGTGAGTTAATCGGCAGGTTTGGCCAATGGGACGAAGGTCTGAGAAGTTGTTGGTGGTCGACGGCTAAGAAGACGGCTTTTACCAAGAACTGCTTCTTTCGATGTTGTGAAGGTAACGAAAAAGGTTCTATGCGATAATGTATGCGAAAAAAAAGGATTGGGCCGTATGCTGGTTGTATTTCTTAACGAGTCAGCTTATCGGGGTAGCTTATCATTGTAAATATAATTGTAAATTATTGTTGAAAGTTTACCGAAGTTATGTGCTGTTAAAAAAAGCATACTTCTGGAGAGCCTTTTTGTAGTGTACTAGGAACTCCTTCAAACTGGCTAAGCTGTCAACAAAGAATTCTTTTTGAGCGCTATGGCCTCGTTGGCCCAAAGTAGTGCGTCAAAAGAGGTCGGATTTGTGGAGAGAAATTTCTTAGTTTTTGTATCACAGTTTCGGGATAATTTCGTGATCATTTCGATACAAACTCGCATCATAACGTAACTTCTGGCTGTTTGATAAACTCATTAGAGCACTTCGTGTACATATTCGATAGTGCAGTGTTGAAGGCTATTCAAAAAAGAAATTTTTGGATCATTAAGAAAATTGGAACAAATGTAGATAAGGCTGTATTGTATAGAATTTAACTTCTTTAAAGGTGACAACGGATCAGAAGATTAACCTAAGATAGTTTTGAGTTCTAAGCAAATTCCCGTCAGGAGCAAAGAACCGAACCGTAAGCTAAGCAAAGTACCCTTCTCCTACGAAATAGGAAACAAATGTTTTTTTTCTATTTGTTTATTGAAATACGTTTGAAAGCAGCAAATGTCCTGCATTTTAATGTCATTTACCCTTTAAGTCACATCACGAATCGTCAATGTTTCATACAATGAACACCTCTTAAAAGACCTGAAAAATTGGTTCCTCGTAAAAAAGGGATGATATTATTTGTGGAGTTTTTCAAATAAACATCTTTTACTAATAACTATTTACGAACACTCTTTGCCCCTTCAAGCACGTCCTTGTGAGGTGCATCTGCGCTCTGCACGCCAATGAATCAAATTTCGAGATTAAATTGACGAATTCTCTTGTATGCGGCGATCGATCGGGAATATCAGTAGCTTACTGTTCCGTATCGGTTACGGCGATCAGAGAGCCCGAAAATCGTCAGACATTAGACCGGTGCGGTGCTCTATTTAACGCTGCTCCCGGCGGCCCCGCTAACCTAAAACCCTAAATTTCAGTGGCCAGTCGATGCCGTTGCCGTGATTCCTGTCGGGGGCTGGAAGGGACTCCGGTTTTACGAGCATTATACATTGGCCGGCTGCGGGGGCATTATCAACGGCGCTGATGGCGCTTTTGAAGGCGTTTCAGGTTTTCCACAGTTTTCCACCACGGCCCACCGACCGGCCGGCGAACGGGGGACGTTATGCTAATTTATTCCTCTTAAAAGGCGTTAATTAACAAAATTACAATATTTTCACAGTATAACGCCGTCGGGTGCGAGGGTCCGGTCCGGAGTCCGTTAGGGGAAGGACCATTCGAGGACTTCGGACGAAGTGGTGCTTTTCTTTTATTTTTCCGGCGCGCACTCAGGCGACTCGGGCGGTTGTTGATTCATCGCCCGGGCCGGGTTCCTTCGGTTCGAGGCTTTCGAAAGAGCTGCCTCGGTCCGGAGGTCCGAGGTCAAGACGATGGAAACCATAACGCGTGGGCTTTAGCGTAAATTAATGCAGCTCGCATCGCGGCGGACGAAAACTGGCGGCAGCGCGTAATAACATAAAAATCGAATTTTCCCCGCTTCCGTTGCAGGTTTGGCCGCATCGGGCGCATCTCCCGCAGGCGCAGGCGAGCCTATCTGATTTCAAGACGGCAATCAACGCGCCGCCAGGCATCGACGAAATGCCCCATACCGGTAAGTGGAAACGATCGTTAGATTACGGCCATAATTTTCGTAGATTAAGAGCGCGCCGATTAAGACCGCGCGACCCGCTGCACGCAATTGTACGGCCCGAGCCGGAGCAGGAGTCGCCCGGACCGCGTAGAGTCGCCATAGAGTACCGACTCCGGCCCCCGTTGGCCGGCTCGGACTCGGACTCGACCGGTTGGTCTTGATGCGCGCGAATGCGTGTGATCGCAACGCGGCGTATCGGTTTGCGGAATGCATTTAGCGAGTATTATTGGAAAATGATCACCGGGTGGTTGCGGCCAGATAACGGTGTTATGGTGCCGGCAGTGGCCGGCGGGACGAGATGCACCTTACACGGTACGATCACTTCTTTTTAGCATTAATCGGCACGGCACGGTTTTGCGGTCGATTTCGATTCGGAGCGACCATTCTGCGGCGGTCGAATTGGCGGTCTAATTGAAAAGTAATACAGTCGCCATTCGGTTGACGGCGGCGGCGGCGGCGGCGGTTGGCTTCAGGCTTCGCCACCAGAAGCTCTCTGCTTTCCAAGCGTGGCCGCAAGCACGATAAAATGCAATCATAATGGTTATCGGAGCCGAAGTCGCTGAAGAAGATCCCTGGTGAAGCTGTCGTCGAGAGTCTTGAGTAACCTTTCCGTGGCTGCACGTGCAGAGCGCAAGGTCCTCCTATTGTGCAATGTTTTACGCTGGTAGGAAATGATAAGCAAACATAACGAATCCGGAGAGAGTATAAGTAGGTCATCGTGAACGTAATGTGCCGTTTTCATTCAAGTCCACTCATCTCTGGTCAACTATGGTAATCTGCCTCGGTATGCACTCTCAGCTCAAGTAATTCTCAGCTTCGAGCGGATTCGACATTTCTTAACACTTCATACAACGAGGAAGAAGGTTTAGTTTTACGTTCAAAATGTTTAACTGTGTATCTACTTTGCTGACATTATGTTAAAATCTTCTAAACTATAAAAGGGCGTTAACTGAATAAATGTCGGTAAGATAAGTCGATTTATGCGTTATCTGTTTAGAACGTATTGGAACTTTTGAATTTAAGAACAACATCACACAGACGATCATGTTTTTTGAGAAAAATGTGTCATATTTTTTGTAAAAAATGGAATTGAATCCTCGGGTGTACTCCAACTGTTCACTGTGGCTTGATGATATGCTGCCATGTGCCAAAGCAACATTTATCGGTGGTACGAGTAGTTCTCACAGAGCCAAGCAGTTCAGAGGACGTTGAAGAGTTGCCCAATCGTCGAATCACCGTTTCAGATGTTGCTGAGGACTCGATATCGATTGGTTCGTGCTGTTTGATTTTTACCAATTACTTGGGCATGGGTCGCAGTGAAATTGGTCTCAAAATTGCTCAAAAGTATGCGAATTTTTGATCACAAACAATATTCTAGTGAGGCGCAACTAGTGTGTTCTCCAGATCTGTGTCATCCTGTGACTATTTCTTATCCGCCCAACTTTAACGGCATCGCAGAAGAACCAGCTCCCAGAAAATATTTTTTCGAGTGCTTCGAGGAATGCAAAAAACCTGCAACATATCTGATGGGGATCACTCTGAATGACAAAAATTAATATTCAAAAACTAATGTTTGTTGAAAAGAAAGGAAAAGAAGATTGAAACTTTTACTTACTTACTTATCCGGCTACAACCGTCGAGCGGTCTTTGCTTGCTTTAAGGAATTTTTCCACCGCTCGCGGTCGATTGGAAGATTGGAACTGCCTTGACAAAAAAAGGAAATGACTTGATGACTGATCCACTAGCCTGCTTACTCTCTATTTGTCTACCAACCGCGGTCACGGTTGTTTGTAGCTGTCGATCCAAGATATTAAAACGTTTTCGAATTGTGGAACTCAAATACCCGATTTCTGGTCCGTGACGTCTGCAGAGATGAGCACAGATTGTCCCATCAATCAACCCCTTGCGAGCGATAGCGTACAAATCAAACGCAATTATCACCCCGGCCCGGTCTCCTGTGGATAAATAAGTCATTATTTATCGCTGATCGGAGTCATCCGAACGGGAGCGATACAAATTAATTCCGCAAAATTCCGCAACCTTTTAATAAACGGAACACGGTGTGAGCGATGAGTTGCGGCCGCTCGGCCGTGCGTGCCTGTTCGTACCATGTCGCGGGGTCCGTCTGGGATCCTGTTTTCGATGTCGGAGCAGCGGGCCTGCGGGACGGGCTTGAAACAGATCCCGAAACGCGGCGAACAATATTAATGTTATTCGGCTCGCCGAAGACCTGGTCCGTTTCGTGAGATGAGTGTTTTTTTCGGCCATCGCCCATCGGGGCCTCCGAAAAGTGGTGCCCTCCAGCGATCGGTTGCAGGAGATGAGTAGTAGCAGCAGCAGCATTTGAACCCATTTCATCCCTCACAAGTATCTCACAACTCCGCTACTGTGCTGTGCATAAATTAGAGCTTTTTGCCACGGACGCTCCTGAGGACGCTCGCGCAGTGCAGTAGCCGAGCCCGGCTCCGGGGTGCATATGAAAAACGGGCCGAAGAATCCGGCGCAGAATCGCCACGAGGTCGAGGTCCCGGACGGGGCTGGGGCCCCTTTTTTTGCTGGAATTCCTGCAAGTCAATCCCGGTGGACCAGTTGGTGCCGTCGGTCCGACCGATCCCGGTGGCTCCCGGAGCGATCCGGTAGCGATCTGATCGATACATCCCGCCCAGGCCAAGGCAAAGAACATGCATCGGACGGCGGCGACGACGACGGCGACGACGACGGCGGAGTGTGATGTCGTTCTCGCGCTTTTCTCCGCTTTTCGTCACTTTGCCACCAGCGCCTCGCGTCCGGCTCGGACGCGGAACGGAATGGAACGGGATGAAATATAAAAATTATATTTACAGATTAGTTAATTTTTTATCTGTCTCATAATACAAGTTGTAATAATTTGAGGAATTTTATGCGCAGAACGAAATCGCAATCGGTTCGAATTCTTCGTGTCCGCCGGGGCCGGGGGCACAGATGAAATCTCAGCGGTTAGCGATACGCGGTTGATATTGGGTGCGACCATATGAGTCGCGCAGTGCACAGTCGGCCAGGCGATGGTCACCGCAGAGGTCAAAAGTAGATTTTTGGAAGGATTTCTATTTAACCCATATAAGCCTATATAGCTTGGGTCTCATGTTATTGGAACTCTCTTTATCTTTAAGCTTTCTTAATATCATCACTCAGGATCACTCTTCACTTAAGGATGAGAGGGCAACGTTTATTAATTTGACGATTACTTCCAACAAGGCTCAGTGTTTAGTAGAGATCTACAAACTGGAGCTATGCTTCCATAGACATTCTCCATTTTTTTAACATACCCATTATCGTTATAAAGCCGTAGGAGTTGTTTATCGATATGATTCTTCCGTTGAATCTTGAACACAAAAAGGCATACCAAAGCGTAAATAAAATGACAGTATTAAAAATAATTGTGGTATTATTTAAATTGGAGGGTGAACCTTTCCTACATTCAATGTCAATCAGATAGTCGTGAAACAAAGACCAATTCAATATGAGTTGAGTGGTTTGTTACGACAGTAATGGTCTAAGCATCCTCCTGTTTGGTTCGCCATCAGCTATGTCGATCGATTAATCCATTTGTGTCCTTGCTCTAGTGTGATCGAAGAACAAGTACCAGTTGGGCGTTTAGTTTAGTAAGGAATTGGGTATGTTTCGGATGATAATTTATTTTAGAACTGTAAAAGTTCGGAAAAGTATAGAGTTCGCAGCCCATTACAGATGTTGACCTCACGTCAGTACGTTGACTACGATAGACTCCGGAGAATTAATTTGTCCGTCGATTGATTACACTCGGCCCCATTGTGGTGGTCCTTCGCTTCACAACCAACATTGTCCGCTGGGAACGTAGTCCATCCGAACCGGGGGCCGGGTGACAGTCGTCCGGTCATCCGAAACCGACACGATCGTGCAGAGTGTGTCGTGTGAGAGTGATTTCCCATCACTTTAAATTGGATGCAGTTTTTGCCGTGCTCTGGCGCAGCTTCCACCCGGACTGGTCGGGCCAGGGAGACATTATGCATTCCAGAACTCGATATAAATCAACCCTGCGCGTTGACTGGAAAGGCTGGCGTTTTTCCCGCCGGCCGTCGCAACCGGAGCGAGACCATGTCCCCTTCTCCCCACGGCAGCCGAGGGCCTGCCGTCAGTTTCTTTCGCGCACGTCGCAGAACTACCGTCGCAAGGAGCTGTCGCGCATCATGGCTGCGGGTGCGCAAAAGCGCAAATGATTTGCTATCTTGCGGCGGCGATTGGACCATGTTTTCGAGTCCCGTTTTTGTGTGTGCCTCCGGTGGCGGCGGTAGGGCTTCCAGTTCGCTTGGGCGTCGTCCAGCCGTCAGTTTTCACGCGTACGCAACTCCGGAGCCCTCGGGAGGGTGCGCCGACGGCCGACGGACGTCCTGCGTGGCCCAAGCCGATCGGCACACTGACACCTTCAGGCCGGCGAGTTGACAATTAATTGACTGAAAGAATGGATTTATGCAATCTCGGCCTGGGCCGGCGAGAAAATGACGGATGGTCGCCCGGATCCTGCGGGCGCGACGAGTGGTCACTCGGCAAACGAAAAACCGTACGCCCATCAAATGACATGGTGTTGGTGTGGTTGTGTCAGTTTATGTCCAGTGCGGTGATTGAAGTGGAATTAATTCATTTTCAAACACACGCAGTTCCTGCCGGAACTGCGAGACTGCGGGCCACCAGAGGGCGCTCGTATATGGAAGGTGGCCCCCTTCTATGCTTGCTGAACTGACGAGAGGTTAGTCGTTCCAAGCTTCGACACATCGGCAAACTCTTCACAGTCTTTGGCGGAGAAGAATTAATTGGCCCTCGCGATCGCCTAACGAACGACGCCAACGCCAGGAGTTTCTAAAAACCGCTTGTAGCATGGTTTATGCTTCAGCCGAGACGGCTACGGAACCGTAGCGTGGCGCGCGTTGGTTACGGGTAGCCCTGGGCACTCGCGGCAGGTTGTTTTTGGGGTTTAGGATTCACTTTGCCCCCTCCGAGATGAGGCTTCGGGCTAACTACGCACTTGTTTTACTGCTTCATTTGCCACGTAGGCGACGGGCGACGGCCTCCAGCATCCCTCTTGGGTTCACGGTTTGGTCGCACGCCGACACAGTGGCCATGCGGGGCCACTCGCCTAGAAAAGTGGTGTTTTCAGGTGTTGTTACCATTTTATTCTCCTAATTAAGACGATGCGGTGCGCCATGCTCGCCTAGCACAGATCCTTGTAGAAATTTGGGAGCTCGCGTTGGCCACTTTTTATGGGCTCGGCCCACGGTTCAGCGGTTCCTGGAAAATGCGTCAAACGTTACGCAAGACGGTGAGCCGAGAACCGTGAACCCCAAACCCGTGGATGGACTGGGTCCCGTGGGGCTCACGTTGACAGACCCGCAACAGAAGCCTCGTTAATCGGGAAGCTAAAAGCCACATCGTAATCACTTCCCGGGAAGCTGTAACGGCCCGGCGTAATGGGAGCGAATCGGGCGAGAAGATTACTGGGGTCCCAAACGTGTAGCTTTTCCGAAGGAGACACCGGTGTGTAGCACTCTTTGCTTTGAGGGGTCCATTTCCGGTGGTAGCCGCGAGATAGATTAATCGCATTTTGATGAAGAAAACACCTCATTTGTAGATAACTGGTATCTAATCAATTCCAATTAATCGTATCGCTGTTCTTCGCGACGGATACTCGAATGCGCGGGTTTCGGCTAGAACTTGCCAACGACAAGGGTATCGTGCAGGGTAAGTTTTGCATGGGTGTTTCCATAAATTTGTTTTGGAAATTTCGATTCGTAAAATAAATAAATAAATTTGTTGCTGAAAGACATTTAGCAATTTGTAAAATGATAATCTATTACATTAAAAATTATGTGCTATCTACGGATGTCCGAGCTACGGAGAAACTATGGAACACTTTTGCATAAAAAAACGCCAAAAACTTTCGCTGTGTAAGACATTCGAAAACAGGTGGTAAATCCTACAAGAGATGTAACCAAGAGTGTGCTTTTCAGGATAGAAACTGTTTGAAGGAATTGATTAATATTATCGCACAACGATGACCATGTGTCTTGTGCAAACGCCAATTGGTCATTAGATCCCGTCATTTCGTCAACTATCTCCTTGAAGGAAAATAGAAGGTTTATGTTCAAAAGACCACTCTTGGTTATGGCCTATTTGAAACCTAAAGAGATTTAACGAGATTTTGACAAACTTGTTGGGAATTGAAATGTTTCCATAGATACTTTTCGATGACGTTAATTGAAAAAGTTATCGATTGTCCGAGCAAATCACACGGTGCTAGTCAAACCGGTATTGCCTAACCTACGAAACAAAATTTTTCGATCATACAAAGTGGATTTTTAAAACAAAAATTCACCATTTATTTCAAGTCCAAGACACACCTCACCTGGTAACTCGGTAACATTAGGAAATGCAGTGTTCAGCTGTATTATCAAATACGTCACTTATGCGCTACTTCCAAGAACATCGAAACAGATATCGGCCAGATGTTTCGTACAGGAATTCGGTATCAAGACGATGGGCGAATCGGGAATCCGATTGATTATTATTAGGGTAGCAATCGCAAACTCGGAATCGCGTTTTCATTGTAACATAATCCCACTAGCAGCGGCACGTGTAGCAAGTGGTGTAATTTGTGATAATGAACCTCCGGTAATAACTCCCCATCGGGTTAAGTAAACCAACTGATGATAACAATTGGCGCTAAATAATTGATCGTTTTCATCAAACAAATATCTAAACACGGGCTAATATAGCGCTTTTATGAGTTTCTGGTTTCCCAAAGTACATGATCAATTACTGCGGACGGGATGTCTGTCGTCCGCTGGAACTGGAGACACCACTGGAGACGACAGCAGATCGATCGGAAAATCATTACGGAAAAAACAGGCAGATGCGTCCCGATCGGCGTCACACGACAACTGCCGTCCTCGAAGGCATCTAATGCGCGCTTAGACCGGGCAAGCTGTCCTGGACTGGACCGGCTCGGGCGATCGGCACACCCGAAACAGGCATAATCAAAATAATTGAACGCCTGCCTGCCTTAGACCGGCCAAGAATCGATCGGGTGGCTCGGATTCTAATCTGGCCGCAGCCTCGGTGTTTTTCGGGGGCCACCACGCCACAATATGCATGCTGCAGCGCATATGCAGCTTACTGATTAGCGATGCGCAGCCCCAAAATGTGACGCTTCATTAGACCCCGGAGTGTGCGCTTAGACCGTAGATCCTCCGTCGGGCGTGCCGTGGGCCGTGGGCCAGAAATTATAGAGTTTGTTTGCGTGTAATCGACGGAGGAAATGCAGCATAATCATAGGGTCACGAGGCGGCGCGCCCTCGGGAAAGAGACGTCCGTTGACGGGCCCGTGTGAATGTTTAATGTCGCTCGGGACGTCGGGGACACGCTGGCACGTCAAAGGCCCTTTTCTGGCGCTACACGGTCCCTGGCTGCCCGAATGGCGGGTCGTTGCGGATTGAGGCGAATCAATTAGGCGATATCGGGCGATTGTTATGTCCGCCGACTCCGGCCGATTACGGCGCTCCGGGCTCCGTTCCAGATTTAGGCGCGGCCACTCCCGCGGGATCGTAAGAACCCGCGCGACGTCGTCGCCGGCGAGTGATACCTTTCCGTTAACGATCTCTGATGATCTCGAAACGTTTCGGCTTCTGAATTCTCTGCGCGAGGCGGAGCCATTTTGGGGGCCGTCCGATATGCAGATCGGAACCCCGCGCGGCCCCTATTTCGGCGCGTCGCAGGAAATGGGTCCTTTAATGGCTCGCCGCGTTTTAATTGCGCCCGAAACCGATGACGACGGCGACGGTTAATTAAACCGCTAAAGTCCGCCAATTTGGTCCGCCGCTGACTGGGCTGGCTGCGGAGTTTTGGCAGCAAGGGGAACAGAAATAAAAGTCCTGCAGCCGAAACCAACTCGGGGACAGCAAAAAACAGGGGAAGCACCAGCACCAGAACCTTCGCCAAATGCCGCCGCCCTATAAACCGTTTCACAGCCAATCAGAAACGGATCGAGGGCGCGATCGTAAGACGATCGCCGACTCGGGAGCGAAAAGCGATCGTAAATCGGCGGCCACTCCTGGCGGATTTTGCGTACGTTCGCGCGCGCACAGTTTTCGGCACATTTCAAGCCGCGAAGGTTGGGCCCCCGCCGGTTAATGCTTCTTCTTGCGGGCCTTCCGTCACTCGCTGGGACATAAATTAATAGTGGCAGGCGTAAAAGTTGCTCTCACCCGCCAGGGGCAGGAGCAAACCGCTGCGCGTTCGGGAAGGGAATGAAAAATGACAAACGGCACCCCGAAAACGTTAACATGAACCGTATAAACATACGTTCCAAGGTTCAGGTTTATGTCGGCGGTCTGCCGGAGAATGGAAGGCTCTGAAGATGGCCGACTTTTCCGGCCGACTCTGTGGCCTTTTATGAGCCCCGATCTTTGGGCCCTGGCCTGGCCCTAACCGAAGCAGAAGAGGAAGACACGCCACCTGACCACGCCGCGGTGGCGAAGAACCTGCAGCCGAGGAGCAGCCACTCGGCCAGGCCAACCCAAACGGACTCCCGGTCGGACTATAAACGGAGAGTTTTATATGAAATGAATTTTAATTTCTTGCCATTTTCAACCCGAGCCCAGCTAGCCGGTCCCTGGCGGCCTGGCGGCGCCCGGTGGCCGGCAACGGTGGCGCTCTGACGAGAGCAGACGGTTGGCGCATGGCGGCCACGCCGGCCATTAGCATCGGCCAGGGCACCGGCCGCGAGTCCGCGAGTGCGATAAGCCGAGAAACGGCAGCCGCCGCGCACTTGCAATGACCATAGTCATTAATCGGATACCGCTCATCACGCGGCGCACTCACACACAACCAATACCAACAAACAAATAGACACACCAGTACACGAAAAAAGCGCAACCATTTTGGGAAAACTGTGCGCTGCGTAACGCCTTTGCGTAACGCTGCCGCGAACTGGTTCTGGTTCACCTGGTCCGAGAGGTTCATTAGAATTGGCATTTCCATTGGCATTGGCGGACCGGTGTGGTCATCGGATGCGATGATACGGATTTTTCATGCTCTCATTTCTTTTTTCTGGGCTTTGCACAATCGACACGACTGTGGAGCGGCCATAGGTGTCACGACGGATAGTTAAAATTATTCAAAGATAATCGGCAGCCTCCGATTTTGTACCTCATCGGAACTTTATCAAGTGCTCGAAATATGTTCTTCTACGCAAATGATAAATTAATTCTGATTGAAATTTAATTCGTCGGTTATATCCTTTTAGCTACTATCCCAAAAGCTAAACTCAAAAAACAGCACACTTTTCTATTCTGTTCAGCTCAATCGGATTTATCTATGAAAATTGGAAACTTATGTATCAAATTTTCAAATCAAATTTTTAAAGTTACCAAACTAAACTGTTTTAGTTCGAACTAAACTGTCATATAATTTGTAAACAATTCGGCCATTGTCTTAGATGAAAAGCGTTCCCGAAATGCCTCGTATTTAGCTACTTTTATATAATTTGCAAGCTGCAAGTCATAGCTATTTTAATGTTCAATATGATTTATTAAATAATTGAAATATGGGTTAGATTGCATTAATCGTCTTTTAAGCCCTGATTATTATCATTAAAGTCTTAGTCATCATTAAATATCGACTTTCATTATTGTATACGTTTAATAGAGTTGCAAACCAGCAACCATTTATGAGAAACCAGTTCCCATGAAATGTTTGATCTTCTCTCTGGCTGCAATGTTCCATTTGAATGATAACGGCACATAACGGACGCGTTCGCGGTTCAGTTGCAAAAACCCAGGACGCCGGGGCCATACATTCTTTGCATACTTCTTGTCATTTCGCTCGAAAACAAACCAATTCTGTGTCGCAGGCGCTCCATCTTCCAGATGGTCACTTTCCGAGTGCGCGAGCGCAAACGAGAAGCAAAACCCGCCGCCGTCCGTTGATATCCGTGTCCGTTGGCCAACCAGCCCCAGGATTGACCGGTTCCGCGTCCATTGCACCACCACCACCTGGCACCGCGTGCACGGAACCGCGCACTGCTTCGTCCCGTTTTTTGAGCCACGGTTTTTGTTTTGGTATTTAAAATTATTTCCTAAATGAGCCTCGGGCGTGCTCCGATTTGAGCCACGTCTTCGACCTACAAAAAAGGGCCAGCGAGACTCCCGAGCGGCCGGGAAATGTGCCAGCCGGAGGTGCGGAGGCGCAGCGGTTCACGCATTCCATTTGCAGGATCCCGAACCCCGAGAAAGGACGGCCGTCGGGTAATGAAGCCATATCGGGGGCCCACTCCGTGTGCCGGTTCTGTCGGTCCGATATTAAAAAGCATAAACATATTTCCCGGTTGCCGATCCGGGAGCCCGTCCGGTCTCCATCTAGGGGGAGGCTCACCGGAGAGACATCATAATTATATCCCATCAATCAATTCGCACACCACATATTTCACCCTTTCCGACGGGGCGACGGTATTTTCGATGCCCGTCGATACTCGACTCGTTATGATCGATTTTTGAGACCTGCTTCCCGGTCTTCCCGGTGAGCGGCCGGTTTTCCGCCGGCCCAGGGCGGCCGACACGTATCTGTGTCATTACGGCGAGGAGGCTATCGGGCCGCTAATTTTGTGACAGCTTTTTGTCCTCTCGATCGCTCACGGCGAGTCCGCCACGGCTGCCGTCGATTAGGATTCATCGGCGGTCGCGATGTGATCGCCATCCGTGATCGCAAATCTGTAGCTCTGGTGACTCCTACAATCGCCGCCCGCCGCCATCCGGACCGGAGTGAGCAGATCTTGATCAGTGATCTTCTCGACGAAGCTGGCAAGCATTTTTTTTTGCTCACCCAAAACACGTCGCGAGTCGGTCGCTTCCCGATGATGCTCATTACCGATGCTGTCATCGATGTGATCGGTGAACGCTTGGAGATGGTTAAATTTTTATCACGCTTTACGATCACGGACGATGCATTGCACGCGGCTCCCTGTAGGGGGAAATGGCGAAAAAATCTCTTTAGCGCGGTCAGTCGATATGATTTTATGCTTACCGAAGGAGATGCGCTCAACGCGACGCGGCTATGGTTCGGCGTCATGTTTAATTCATTTGCTCCCAGAGCGTCACCGGCCGGCCGAGTGGCAGACAGGTCCTCGCTTCGGTGGAAGAAGGATCGTCGGTTTTCGGGTTTTTGCTGTCGATGGTGCGAATTTGATGAATCGCACCACATAAAACATATCGGCGACGTTTGCATAGGATTTGGCAACGATACACCTGAAAAGCGCACTAAAGGAGTTAAGAAACGGAAATTGCAATTAACTGAAAAAATGATGACTATTTTACTGTAATTGACAGCAGTTTAAAGAAATAAGTTTATCGGTTTATTACCATTTTTTTATTTGACAACTATTAAAATAAGAGGTTAATAGTTTAATTAATTACTTAATTAACAGTACAGAATATTAAAATTAGATAAATATAACGCACTAACTTCACGTAACTAATAAAAAAATGCCAAAGAACGAAATTAATAGGAGTCAAAACGGAAAATTAAATTACCAATTCAAAGAACACATTAATTTGATTCAATTAAATATTAAACCATTAAAACGCCGATTGATTTTTTCCTTTGTGACCTTACTCTGCTATTAGGAGATGCTGTTTCGAACATGCGAATTACGCCGTGCAGTTGACTTCCCTTTTTTATGGCCACGCAGAACAGCGTACGCCATATTCTAAATCAATAACAGAATCTAATCATTGGTTTGGAATGCGCTAATAAATATTCAAATCAAACCGTACAATGGAGCTCCAATTTTTGGGTGGCATGCTGGCGCAAGGTGTGGCATCGAAGGTTCTAGTTTAGATGTCATCCACGTCATCCGATTTACATACCGCCCAGAGCCGACGGTGTTCGATTTATGCTCTCGGCGATCGACCGTCGTCGAAGTGTTGCCCTAATTATGGCTCGTGCTATCCTTGCCATCATCTCTGGCCCGTGCGCTCGAGGACATACTCGGCTCTTGTGTGCGTTCGCGTTGAACGATCAGTACGCGTCGGCACGCGGCAAAGCTTTGATCGATCGCGTTTGTAATTATGGTGTCTGCAAATTTAAGTGAAAAGCACCGAAAATTCGAGCAACCGCGCTCGATGCGTCTCGGCCACAGGTGCTATGTTGCAAAGGATCAGTCGTTTCGTTTTGGCACAGAAACCTACATTGCCATTGGATGCGTCTGGTCAGCTGTGAAGCACGGCACATTTCGGTTGCGTTCGAAAAGAGGTACTTCTGCTGCAAAGAAGGCACTTTCGACGACCGTCGGCTTGCAATCGCGTTCACGTTTCGGTTGCTGTACAGGAGTAAGTGAATTTGTTTGAACATGTAATTACACTTCATTAGGAAGTCGCGTGCCGACCATTTTAACTCGGGTTACCAAAGAACCGGGGAACAAAGTGACGCAAAATAAAATACAGAGCAGAGGCACAGAAAGGTGTTCTCCTGGGCAAGAGCAAGCGGAATTCAGTTCAGGCCACAACATTGTACTTTAATGCTGACCTTTAACGTTCGGCTGAACATTCTAAGCTTAGGTTCAAACGGTGATGCGATGTCCTTTTCCGTTGCGCTTCAAGCGCAGTACGAAAAGTTTGTCCCGCTACACCTGGTCCTCCGTTAATGTGCGACAGGCAGCAGGACAATCGGAAAGCATCATGCAATGATGATGGCTTCGCCGTGTCATTCGCCGGAGGGGCTCTGGGGTCCTCAAGGCGCCTGCCGACGATGCCGCCGTTTCTAACCCAATTTCGGTTTGATTGAAGTAAATGCATTGCTGCCGATGGGAGGTTAGCAATTTTGTCATTAGCCCCGTGTGCAGGTGTGTCTGTTGCGCTTTTGGATTATGTTTTTTTTTTCTTTGTATTATGCTCTTGGGCGGTGTTTTCTCCGGCAGCACCGACCGCCGGTGAATGATCCGGCTGCGTTCACGTAGCCGGACAAGGAATGACTTTAATTGTTGCGCTAGGCTATAATTAAGTTGATGCGAGGATGATGGCTTTAAAGTAGCGCAGTAAAGTTTGTGAGTGTTTTCGATACTCAGTTCCGTGCACGTTTAGTCATAGGACATGTAAAATTAGGGGAAGACTCAATTCTGTTCGCACAAATTGTTTGGCCATCTCGGTTGGTATGAAACAATGGCGTTGTGCCAATTCGAAAGAATGGCGCTTTTTTGTGCTAATTTTCATTTTGATCAAATGATAAAACACATTTTGATGACAACTTAATTGAATATGTGAATCAATTTCGAACGATGTTCAACTGTATTATGTGGCTTCTGTAGACGATAAGGAATGAGGCGCGTTGAGCATAACAGACTTGAATGATTTTGTATCGTTTATAACATTATTTTCTATGAGCTCAGTACTTTTAACATTTTTATTATATCAGTACTCAGTACTTTTAACATTTATATTTTATTATACCAATTTATATATTTCCACAAAAGTCAAAAGTTCACTTACTACAGTGAAATAGTTTGATCGTTTTTCTTTTATTATTTTAAGTCAAGATTGAAATAAATTTAAAATTTGCTTAAATCATCACATTCACTGCCCAGGCCTGGAAATAGTTGTTGACGAGACGCTGTATTGACCAACATGGTATTAAAATTATTCTTTCAAAATCACCATGATGACCATATTACCTAAATTTTAATACATATTTTAATTTAAAAATGAAAAATAATAATCGAGCATAAAAAACCTCTGAAATAGTTAAGTGAGTTTGTAAATTTTGTAGAGTGTAGTAAAATCAAGTAAATAATGTCGAATGCTTGTTTGAAGTTAGATAAAATAATATTTTAATTTTACACACTTCCCCGCCACAAACGGTTTCGCTTCTTAAGGTTCTGCTGCCTTGCTGCTGCTTCCTTGCCCGAATGTTTGAATTCGTCTCACGAATGCAATCGCGTGGAGGGCAGCATCTGGCCAGGCTCCGAGCGGACATTCCATGGGCGACATTCTTTTCCCGAACCGCAACATTTCATAACGCAATCATCATAACCTTTATGACGGGATGAAGCCGGGGAAGTTAATTGCACGGAACGGCCGTCGCCCGAGGTTCCGTTGATGCTCATTACGCGGCGCAAAAGTATGTCCCGCGGACCGGTGCGGTGCGATTTGCGCGCGGTTTTTCGCGTGAAATTTCGTACCGTGATGTGACACTTTCGGGGCCGTTAATTGGGGAGCCAGCGGGCCGCGAGCCAATTTTCCTCACCATCCTTAGCACGTCCGGACGCCGTCGGGCGGGGGGCCGTTCGACGGTCCTAATGGGTCGCGGCCAGAAATAAAAACCAAACCCAAATGCCATTTGCCTCACGTGCTCACGTTCGATTTATGCTCCGACGGCCTATCGACCGACGGATTGTGTTTCGTGGCCCCTCGCTTATCTTATGCTGTTTTTATGTATCACTTACCGTTTCTCTATCTCTTGCTCTTTCACTTCTTCCGTCTCGGTCCAGGCCAGGCCGGAGTCAACCAGCTGGGAGGAGTCTTCGTCAATGGCCGCCCGCTGCCGGACATCGTCCGTCGGCGAATCGTGGAGTTGGCGCTGATGGGTGTCCGGCCCTGCGACATCTCCCGCCAGCTACTCGTTTCTCACGGTAAGGGCACCCCCACGGGGACTGACCGCCGGGCGGACTTAATTAAATCGATCGATTAACCATATCTCCTCTCCTCCGTCGGCAGGTTGCGTTTCGAAGATTCTGACCCGCTTCTACGAAACCGGATCGATACGGCCCGGCTCGATCGGTGGCAGCAAAACCAAGGTGAGTGCGACCAAGGATAACGGCAAAAGGATAAAGGCTTCGGCCGGGGGTCCCTTAAGTGTATCGGAAGTGCGCCATCTTAATTATGGCCGCCCAGTCCACCGAAAAGGACCTTCCTTCGAATCGTGGAGAGACCGTTTCGGCCACGCCGCGCTCGAACTCGCGCGTTACACCGGCACCAATAATGAACTGTGAAGGAAGGTCCTTTCGGAGGGGCCCACCAAAAATGGATTCCTTTCTAGCCATCCTTCCGGTCGATGACGACGACGGCGACAGCAAACGGCAAAACACTTAACTGTCAGGGGCCGCGCGCCGGGCCAACTAATTGCGTATCGTAAACAATTCCCGTTCCTCTCCGGGCGTGTCCTGTTTTGGGCCCTCGCGTGATCCGTGCACCGTTTTTCGGTACATTTGCCTACGGCTGGCCGCGGTGGGAAAAAGAACATCGTAAATGTGGGGCGCGGGGCACGGGCCACCCCGGGACCAAATTGAAAGCCCGATCGGAAAGGACAGATAGGCACCTCCCCCCTCAGGGTTGGTGGAGATAATTATTTATAATGTGAACCAATATGTCACTGTCATATTTCGTTGGCCCGGTTGGTCCGTTCCGATGCGCAGGCGGGCGGAAACTTCAAAACGGGTGGTCAAAGGGCTGGCCAGCGCGCAGAACTCCATCAAAGGAGGCTCACTTGCCGGGGTGGTTCACTATCTTGATGCTTCGAAATGGAACTGCCATGCCGGAAGGATTCTCACAGGACCTGCACACAAGTCCTGTGAAATGAGTGTTGAAATATGGGCTACCGCCGCCCGGGACAGGATGTTCGGTTCGGGATGAGTTTTGCTCTCTACTCAGCCGCTGAGCCGGAGTGTAGTAATTGCTTTTTATTGGTCATAATTTTAAAACATTGAACCGCGAGCTTTGGTGGCTTTTATTTCGGAATTTATGATTCTCATTACACGAAAAGCGGGTTCCATTGCGACACATTTGCGGCTACTATTTATTGAATAAGACTAGAGATTAGTGGGTTCGTGATCATGTTTCAATCGTAAATTAGGCGACCCAGCGAGGATCGTGGTTTGTTAGTAGGACCTCTTCATTTACACGAAAGTCTAGGGAGTTAGGCTCACAATAACATGCCGCTTTTTATGGTCGTTGATCGTATCTAAAATGGGACTCTAGCAACGGACAAAGCAGCACCTAATTGTCTCAAAGAGGTTTACATAACAATGAATAAGCATAGCATATAAGCATATTGTAAAATGGTTACTGCGTATTCAAACCACACGCAAGAAGATATTCAATATAATCTGAACCATTTCATTTAATTCTATATCAAGTACTGGCATTGTTTATTATGCTGTATCTATAACTGCTGCATTGTATTGTCTCTTATTGGATGATTTTGGCAAACAGCCCTATCCTAGTTTTGCCAAACAACAAAAGTTTCATGAGTTTTTCTTTCTCTTTCTCAATTTACCAGTAAAAAATTACTATGAATTGATCAACAGAGTCACGATTCAACAGATTTGTTCACATAATTTAAAGCTTGAGTTTTTGGTTTTTCACGTCTATTTCCTTGGCTTGGTCGGCATTAAAACAGATTTTTCGGCGTTTTACACGATCTTACTTCCTGGTGACGTATCCGAACGGCTTCCCTTCTCGATTCCCGCTGGATGCATTGCAAAACTCCGACCTGCAGAATTTGATTCGATTTGTTCGAAAACAACCCGAAAAAAATGGTGAAAAAAACGACCCTAAATGGTTTTTCGGGTCGTCTTGTCGGGACGACGAAGTTTTGACGATATTTTTAGCGGATTTTTCCGATTAAAAAAAATGACCACACGCTGACAGCGTGTTACGGAAACCACCCAAAACACTGGAATGGCCAAAAAGTGGCGCAGAATGCGAAAACCTCTGCGTTAGGTCGAGAAGAAAAGCGCGAGTAGTGTTTTCTCAAATGTTTTCCCAAATGTTTTCCCTGAAGCTTCCGATGGAAACTGAATTTCTTTCATGCGTTGCTGCGAGTCTTACCTTACTTTCCACACGCGTTTCTTTCGGTGGCCAATTTCTTTCCAATAGGTAAATAAAGGAAATTCTACCGGCGACTTGAGGCTTTAAAGGTGATCTCCTCTTGCGGTGGCCGCATCCTGTTCGCTAAACCGATCTATGAGCGAGCGAGAGACAAAACAGAGAAAAGAGAAAAAAAAAGAAGAGAGAACAACATAATAAAAGCTTTGCAATTAAAATACTGCACGGCCCTTCTTTTCTGAGAACAAAATCCCTCAAAAAACTTATGTCAATAGCAGGATGCCCTTAGGACAACATTACTTTTATCATTTTCTTGTTACACTCAAACGTCACGCGGGTTGTGGCAGGGCTGGGTGCCGATTTGTTTGCATTGTTATGATTTGCTCCATAACAAACCGGTGACAAATGTGTGTCGCAGATCCGGGTGCGCCACGCTAGCGCTCAACACCCGAGACACGCAGCTACCGGAAACATTATCCACTTATCAAACCATTATCACATCATTTGCTGTGCGGAGGCGCACTGTTTGCACTGCACAACCATGATACGATTTTCCCGAACCGAGATCCCTAACCCCACATAAACCCGTGGAGGGCACGCTCTTCCGGGGTTCGATTTTTCTTTTTGGGATAGGGTTGATTAAAGGGTGGCAAGTAGGTGATTGATGATTGAGGTAATAATGTTGACACGGAGAACTGAGTATATGAAAATTGGTGCTCGATTCGGGGCAGGTGAAAATAAGGAAGTCGCTTCTAGGTAGACAATTTGGTTTATTTTGGCAATCACCGCTTTTGTTGTGTAGATCCTTTGAAATAAAGTATTGCTTAAAATATCTTTTAACTTAAAGTATTGCTGCCTCTACGCTCTGTCGTGTGTGTTCCACATTAGCCTACCCAGCCAAACCCAAATCCCGATCGATAGTGAGGCTCCCGCTTATCATTACGCTTCCGCTGAAGGGCGTGGGAATTGTAACATATTCACCGACCGAAGCCCAAAAATAACCCACAGTAATTATAAATCACCGGAAAAGTAATCACTCATTTTCGGTGGCCGGGTTCGGTGTTGGTCTTTTTTTCCGGCCAGGCTTCTGTGCGTGTGGCTTACCGTATCGATCGTTTCGGAACGGGCTCCGCAATATGCAACTGACAGCCCAGTTGCCAGAGTGTCGATTGCAGCAAAAGTGCACCGAGTGGCTCCTTCGATCGGTCGATCGGAATCAGTGTCGACGGTGCGATCCGTGGTGCAGCTGGTCCGCGCTCGATCTGGTCGCGTATTAATTTATGCTAATGCTATGGTGCTTTGCCTTTTCGCCGCACTTAGGTGTTCGCGACCGTGTTCGGTGGCGGCTCGGCCGGAGCACGCCGGCCGCCGGAAGGCACGTCGCCGGTGGTCGATCGTGTCTTGTTCACACTCCGTGTTCGCCACCGTTCTCGTTGCCCAGAAACCCAGTTCCGAACGGTACATGCGAGCAGCGTTTGGGGCCCACTTTTTTGAGGCCCACGATTCAAACGGCCAGATAACGCGGGACTCGTAAAATTCAATTTAAATTTACTAAATCGCCGCTTCCTCTCACCCGGACCCGGTCACCGGCCGAGCCGGCCGAGGGCCGTACATGGCGTCGGTTGGTAGATTGGTCGGTAGAGATTGTATCGCTGTGAGGCTACGGCCGCCGGTCACTTGGCCGGTTGTATATGATTTATGTATGCGCAGCACCCCGGGTACGGTGCTCCCATTGCCCGACGGCTTCCAGAGTTTCCGCAGCCAGCCAGTTCAGAAAGAGACAACCGGCGGTGACAAACCGGACAACGCGGACAGCGATTCGCGGTCGGGCATTATGCTCGAGCATAACTCCTCCTTTTTTCCCCACGAGAGACGTTTCGAATTTCTTCTTTCTCCGGAAACGGTTCCACGGTGTCCAATGTGTGCCTGCGGTGTGTGTGTGTGCGCGGTTCGGTTCCAAATATGGGTTGATGATTTATTCAGAGTCCGGGAGACGGGTTTCGAGATTGGGAGTTTGGGACAGATTCATTCATCCCGTTGCGGGCCATTCATGCCGGGTTGCCTTATTCGGTTTTTCGACAGCTTTCGATTAAGAAGAAGACGCGTTTGTGGATTAAAAAGAATTTTCTCTTATAACGAAGCACAGGCAATGGACAATCAAGGAGCATGTTTTATGTATTTGTAGCAACAAGGATGTTAAGTATCTTACCTAAACGTTCGGCTGAATGGTATGGATTGAATAATGAATGCTTTATGTAAAAATAAGACTTGCGATTGTTGTTTCTTTTTTGTATTTTTGTCTAAACTGCAAAATGTAATAAGGCCAAGCTTGAAGGCTATCTATTGATTAGTTTGTTTCCAACAGCTCATTTTGGAGTATTCGCCAATGCCAACACTCCCAGGGCGACTCGAAATGAGAAATACATTACTAAAAGGAAGAAATTGGCTCGCTTAATTCACCGTTGTTGCATCATAGACATAGTAAAATTGTAGAACGCTTCATTCGAATCAGTTCGAAAGGATTTGGTCGTTGCTTTGGAAATCAAATGCGGCGTTACAAGAATTGTTTCAAAAAGCTCACGAAAGGCGATCAATAAGAAATTTTTGTTGACAAATTATCGATTAATGTGAATAATGAAAGAATGTTTCGTCCTGAAAAGGTTCTAAATCAAATATGAAATGTAATACGAGTCCTAGAATACGGGAAAAGTGTTGAATAAGTACCCACGGTCTAGCTATTCGAATCACTCGCAACAATTCCATGATGTTGGCTTCGGCACAGAAAATAGCTATTACACGTCTCTGTCCCGATGTGTACCTTCGTCCCATCGATTCAATGTCTCGCAATGGTTCTTCTGCCACCTTCAGCAGCCCCGAAGCACCGCCGCCGTGCCCATTAAAAGGTGCATTTGGTTCCCCGTTGGCTTAATGAAATCAATTTGATATGTTGTCGAACATCGGTGGGTCTTACCGCAGCTCGACGATGCTCAGCGACAGGCTCACGACGGGCTACGGTGCAAGTGGCAGAAAGCTAGCGATTTTGATAAAATCGTTACCCGTGCTTATGCCGATTATGGTTGGCCATTACCCGAATCAGATACCATCGCAGCGCCGTGCAATATAATGATCGGCGGCAACCGGCTCGAGCTCGGGACACAATCAAGAGTGCCGGGCCAGGGAATCGACAGGCGATCAGCTGCTCGAATCTCACGCCAACGGCCAAGGTGTTAATAATCTTGTAAAATATTCATCAACCCGACTCCGCAGTCGGCAGAATAGAACGCCGAAAGGTTCGCATGCATTGCCGCCACCGGCCATCGGTCGGAACAATAAAATAATTTCCACTATTTTCCAACAAATCCTTGCGATCCTCCCGGTGACGGCGGCGGGCAGAATGTTACAAAATGTCCAATCACCAGCATTCGCCGCCGAGGGCGGTAATTAATTTATTTTACGACACCAATCGGCCCTGATCGCGGGAGTCAACAGACATCGTTGCACATTCGCAGACCCCAGCCACCCAAGCAAGCGCTAAGAGGGCATTGGGAGCAATAAAAAGGGCTCGGACTTACCGGACCTCGGCCAATGCGATTGTAACCGAGCGCGACGATAACAAAACGGGCTACAATTAAAATGATTTGTACTTTCAATTTACATAAATTCCTTGTTGCTGCGTTGCAATCCGAAGCATGGACGTGGACGCCAAATACGCCTGTCCACTGGCATGTCTGCGCGATTGAGAGCTCGAATTATTGTTGCGTTGACCTTCGTTGATTACGCACGGCACAGGTTGGTTACGTTTTAATATCAGTTCACCTGCCACTTTGCCAAAACGGCGCACTCAATACATTGTGTTGAATTGTCCTTAGCATCGCCATACAGGATTATGAGCTGTTTTGCCATAATGTTAGGTTGGTTCGGAAAAGGTATTACAATGGTTCGATTTAGAAGCGAAGGTCCAACGCATTCGGGCTGCAAATACTAGTTTCCGGTGTCCCTTGTTCCATTCTGGTCGGTTCCTGTTTCAACTTTTATGTCCAAGATTTTCATTCGTTCGCAGTGGAATCAATTTATGGCAACCATTTAATGCATAGTTTTGTAGTGTGCCGAAAGATAAAACAGTTTTAAATGAGTTACTTTATTTCATTTTATCGCTCGGGTGACATTCCCGATGTTTATGGCCATCTGACAGACGATAAACTTCGAGTATTTCCGCGTTCATAGCGAACTCCTAAACCAAAATTGTCGGCTCGTCGATCATTTTTCCTTAGAAAATTCCACAAAAGTACGAGTCCGAGAACCACTTTCTAGTTCGGAATTCGGCCAAACCGCGGGCCACGCTCGGTGGTATCGCGCCTAGCAGGAGCTGAGAGTTTATAGTTAAACGGCTGGAACCGAAGTGGAAAACCGTCCCCCAAATCGGGGCCCCTGCTCCTGATAAGCACTTCGATTGTGCGCCCGTGAAATGGCCTTCCCGGCCGTGGAAATGCGTTTTTAGTGGGGAATTAATTCCCCATAGCGATCAGATTGCTGCTCCTCCTTGCGTGTATCGTGCGCGCCCGGACCTCGATTTTCCGTGGGTGCCGTGAAGCTCAGTTCCAATTCCTAACTTCAACCCTCCTTGTCAGCTAAGCCAAAAAAACAAAAAGAAAACTAACAACTTTAGATCGGCCGTTATCGAAAGAGACGGCCCCCTGACGGGAAGGACCTCCAGGGTTCCAGCCGCTTTCGGTTTCAATTTTCCCGACAATAAAGCTCGCTTCGCCGCTTTGCCAATCTCGTAAAACGAAGCGATTTATAACGTCCGGCCGCGACTCGGGGTCAACGAGGTAGGACCGTAAATTCTCACCCGGTCACTGATTGGAGTGGGAGCCTTTTTGGTCCCTGCCCCGGTCCCTGGAATGTGCTTCTTGCTGTCGGCAGGTCTCGGGAAAGTGGGTAGGTGCTGAGTGGTGAGATTTATAATTGGACCCTATGATTGATGCTTTCCAGTGACCACCGCCTTTCATTCGACAACAAATTAGGCAGTGAGTGGGGCAGTGCTCTGGCTACCGGCTGCGGCGTCTTGCACGCGAATGCGACAAAATACGATTTATTGGTGCAATTTCGCGGTCAGTCGCGATATGGTTGCTACATGCTTATGAATTTCCATAATGGAGTGCGAATGCCAGCGCCGGAGCCACACTTCCATCCATCCCGACCCGTTCCGGAGACGTTCCGGCCGGTGGGGAACTAGATTGCTAGGGTCGAATTATGGCTGATAAGCAGCGCGCCCGGTGGAGCGCAAATTTATGGTGGCAATATAATAAATGACCATATACAAGAGCATGTTGCAGTTCCGATCCCGAGGCAGGGCTTACCCGGGGGCGGCCGGAACTTTATGGCTAAACGAACGGGGGAACGATAGGGCGCGCAACACTTCGTGCCAGGGATTGACAAAAAACACTTTCTGCTTCTTTCGTTTCGTTCCAGCAAGTGGCGACCCCGACGGTGGTGAAGAAAATACTGCGCTTCAAGCAGGAAAATCCGGGCATGTTCGCTTGGGAAATTCGCGATCAGCTCCTCAGCCAGCGGATATGCGACCCCAACACGATACCGTCGGTTAGCTCCGTCAACCGGATACTCAGGAACGGTGGCATGTGGACCGATGATATGACTTCGAACGGTAAGTAAGAACCGAGGGCGGCAGCGGGGGGTTTTATGATTCGCACCTCTTCCTCACCAGTCAAGCCGGTGTTAATTTGCTTAATCCGATTCGCATTGCTATTACACCGCTACAAAGTGGCGTTGCAATTATGCTGTACATGGACTTTAATTGCCCCGGGGGGCCTATCGTGACATTGTTTAGCGTTAACAAAGTTCCTCAAACACGAAACAAGGCTTGCGTGCGTGTCGGGATTCTTGTCCGTTCGGGGTCTAATACTTTCTTTTTAATAGGCTTTATTCTCGTACTCTAGTCATTGTTTCAAATTGATTAAAGGACAAATTATGATTCTTTAAAACAATTCCTTTAAAGCATATTGAATTAACGATTCCGAATTATCGGTGGAAGGTCCTAAAAATACGACGAGAAATTAATTGAAAACTTGCACGTCACAGGAGGTGTCGATGTCTTGAATCCAATGATTATGCCTCACTCTTTTCGTATCAATGGAATTCAGTACAAAGTTCCTGTTCAATTGGAACAAAAGGCGAATTTTTTGCGACATAATGATTTGTTTTAAGCAGCAAATAAATTTGGATAAACATTGGTACATTGGTTTTTTCCCGAAGATGCATTTTATCAGCCACGCTGTAACTGTCATCAGACTGTCTATAGGGTCAAATTTTCAATCATTCCATTTTGCATATTTTATAAGAAATACTAATACCACTTCGACTGAGTCAAGTTGGTTCGCAAAATGTTTTCCAAAAAGCCTTTTAATGATACTAGTAATAAGTCTACGAAGTTGGCCCACATGAACGAACTTTCTTCAAATACAATACGTTTTCATATGCCACATTGGCTGACGTTCCATTAGACGGTACAATACGCAGCAAAAGGAAAGATCATCACCAGCAGTGGACACGTTTGAATTCTCACGATATTGACCCACGATAGCTGCAAATGGGCGAAATGAAGCAATCAGTGTGATCGTTGCGGATTTTAAATCCGATTCCGAACTTGCGATAATTATCCACGAAAGGTGTGTCTGCCCTTTTGAATTGTCTTTTTAATTAAGCTCGAGACTGTCACAGAAATCGGAGTGAAAGGGCCTCTGATTGATCGATGACGTCGGGCCACTGACAGCGCGTTATCATTACCGCTACCTTTTTGACACCATCCCCACCATCATCATCATCATCATCATTACAGCGTATCACTTCATCTTGGAGTGCGCCAGCACTTTGACAACATTATCAACATTACGGCCACGGCCCCCACACCTGGCTCGGACCATCTTGGAACGTGGTCGGCTCCAAGGAAAACCCCCCCCAAGACCAAACACGACGCACGACGCGGCCAAAAGTGACAAATTTGTTGACATTAAAACACACTCATTACCGGGTGCAAGCATTTTTGGGGCGAGTTGCTAATTAAATTTGCATAATTTATCACGCGCCGCTGCACCCGTGGTCGACCCCTTTCCTTTTACCCGGAGCAGATGTGCCCGAGTGTCGGAACATTAACGAAGACATCATCATTTCCGCTGATCACCGTGATCAGGCTCGTGCGCCACGAGCCACGCTCCCTCGTTCCAAATCACTTACCCGCAATTGAGTGCAATTGTCAATGAGGGCGCACTACGCGTTTGCTTTTGGGGTCCTTTCCTCCTTCGCTGCCTTTCTTGCTGCCGTGGGCCCGTTTCTTCTTCTTCTGTCGGTGCATCTTGGCCCGCTCTTTTCGCAGTTGTCGGCTGCAATTTGATAATTACGAGACGCGGGCAATGAGAGTGCTTGTCAGGACACACAATCTGTCGGTGATCTGCGCCATGTTTGTGCTCCCGATGGGACCGCCGCCACCGCCGAGGGTCTTTATTAGCTCACTTAATCACCACCTCACGACCGGCTGGCAGCGAGTCCCGGTGTGTGTCCGAAGGATCCGAATGAAAGCATACACCGTCGAAACGTACGGATGCCACCAAATTGGCCCCAGACAGGCGCATCCGCCGTTCGTTTAGCGCCCTCTTCAGCTGTTGGCCAGTGGTCGGAAGGCGCGAATTTCGGCGAGCGCGCTCCTTTTCATTATGATTTTATGTAAATTTTCATCACTTTCCGCGCCGGCTAAGAGAGGATAAGGGTGTACAAAAAATGACGGATCTCCAGAATCCGGCAAGGTGTCGATTTGATTTTGGCTTTCGGTGGCCAGCGTTTGGTGTATTTTGCAAAGATTGGCCCCAATCAGACAGGGGCGATCGATTTATGATGTGTTTTCGGTGAGCGGCGTTTTAAGGGCAGTTTTACACCGTTCGTTGAAAGTATCGGAGCATTATAAAATTACATTACAATTTATGAAAATGTTAACAAAATTTGGTGATACTTGATAGAATGCAAAGGAAAATGGTTCGTATTTTTATTTATTTATTTAACAAACACAGTTAGCGGGCAACGTAGCCTAGAACGGAACAGTCATTAGGAATGCATGAACGCAAAAGATCACGACACTGATCAAAGAACATATTAAAGTTACATATTGAGAACATATTAAAGAACTGACGAAAAATTGTTGTACTTACGACAGAAATCTTGTAACGAGTCATTATGTCCGGTGAGGGATGACCGCGCATTAATTCTGAGCTCCAGGTTCGATCGTCCTCTCAAATATCGGTCAGGAGCTGGAAAGTTAAATCGAGCAAGGAGTGTCGGCGAGTCAATATAGGAAGTCATGATCTTAAATGCCAATAAAGATTGAGCCGATCGTTTACTGTCCTCGAGTGATCATAGCCCAAGGCAACGCGTTTTAAAATGTGGTAGTCGATCATGCCAATTTTGTAGACTAAGGCATTATTTTAGACGCATGCTGCTACATATGGTTATGGTTTCTTCAAAAAATTTATTAAAAGCAATGAAAGCTTCTTCGTATCAATTCGTATGAAACTGTTCTATCTAAAGTCAGTAACTCGGCAATGCTCTTGAACATTTTTTAAAATAATCCCTGAAACATACATAATAAAGATCGCTCTTTTTTACAAAAAATCGATTGCATAAAATCATTATTTAGGTCATTTTACTAAAAGTTTGTGAGCCCAGAACATGGGTCGTGGTTTAATATAAAATCGTTTTAAGACTTTCAAAACAATTCGTTTTCTTCTCTCTATCGCTCTCTCTGCCGGTCCAGAACAAATGCTCCGAGAGTCATCCCATTCGACCGCGGCCTACATGCAGTCCAAGTCGATGGCCCACCCGCTCTACAGTCAAACGCTCGAGCAGCACCAAGCCCTCCTCAGTCAGTATCGCTACAGTATGGCCGCGGTTTCGCCGGAACACGTCACCAAACCGGCCGGCCACCCCGCGCACAACCTGCCGCATCAACAACAGCACCCGCACCACCACCACCACCACCAACACCACCACCCAGCGCAGCACCAAAACCACCCGCAGCATCATCCGCACACCGTGTCCTCCTACGGCCCAGGACCTCTCAGTCAGACGGCGACGGGCTCGCTGCCCGTCCAGAGGACGGCCGCCATCAACATCATACAGCACGAAGGACTCACCATCACCAAGACGCCCGCCACCGACCTCCACCAGCCCGCGATCCACCACCCGCACCACCCACCACAGTCCCTGACCGGTGGAGTCAGTAAGCCATCGCCTGCGATCAGCCTGCCGGACCTAAGCTCCCCGAAGCCGGACGCCAAAAGTGAACCCTCGTCCTCCACGCGCTCCACACCCACCAGCACTCCGACGACGTCCTCGTCTGCGCCCGCGACCACCACCTCCCAAATGCCGCCCGGTTATCTGCCCAAACACTGGATCTGGAACACGAGCCTGTTCTACGCGGCCAACCGGGGCTCCGTTCCGGTGCCGTCCGGCACCGAGGCCTCCTCGATGGCGGCCGCAACGGCAGCGGCGGCGGCCGCAGCAGCAGCGGCAGCGGCCGCGGCCGCTTTCCCCCACGGGTACTTCACCTACGGCAATCCGTTCGGTGCGAGCGGAGCGTTCGGGGCACAGCTTGAGGCCGGTAGCCTACGCAGTGATACGACCGCGTCGAATACGTCCTCGTCGCCGGTGCAGATCACCGACGTCAACAGTGACGATTCCTCCGACAACCACGACGATTTGCGGGTAGGTTCCAGACCAGCTTTAGTGCGAATCTTTCGCAGACTTTAATTGGACCTATTCTCGCGCTCTTCTTCCGTTCTAGACCGCCATCTCGAAGAAGCGGAACCCGTACTCGATCGAGGAGCTGCTCAAGAAGCCCGAGAGCAAACGGCAGAAGATGGTCGATGGCGTTACCATTACGCGCCTTTCGTCGCCACCGGCCAAGGGGGACGACAAGTACTACCCATCGTCGCCGTCCTCTCCGTCCGCCTCCCCGACCAAGTCCTGTCCGTCACCACCGATCGCCAGTGTGGCCCCGATCCCCCTGCGGCTATCGTCCTCGTCGTCCCCGTGCTCGGTCGGCGAGGAGTCCGAGGCGGCCAGCATCGTGTCGGCGGTCGTTCGCTCGAAGCTAAACGATACCAATAGCGAAACCAATATCAATATCGAAATTTGTGATTGAAATCCTCTCCCCCGGGGTGGTGGGCGGCAGGGAGTGTGTCGCCGGTGGTAGAGAAACGTTAGAAATTAGCCAGTCCACCAAATGTACAGAGAGAGCGCTCAGAGCGCACAGAGGACACAGTCTTCGTTTCGTGGCGTTGGTGGGAGTCTAAGTTGAGTTTCTTATTTTACTGTCACACGCCTAGGGTTTTAGATGTAAGCAAAAATTGCGGTACAGTCGGTAGGATAGACCATTAGCGAAGGGGGCACTGGTAGAGTATCCCAAACGGGTAGACTGTAAGCTAATTTATTGAGGGTGTACTATTTGTTTTGTTTTAGTTCCCGTAAGGTTCTGTAAAAATAGGTAAAGAAAAATAGGCGTACTCAACACGGAATATGTATTATTGTACTACAATGGCAAGGCAAGGCAATAAAATTAATGTCAAAAGCAAAGAATGTGTAAACATGTGTAAGAGTCAAATATTTTAGTCCGAAACATACGCTCACTTGAACTTCATTTTAATATGGGCCAGTTCCTTAGGCCCTCAATTTTGATTTCCGGCGTTTTGATTCCGAAAGAGCTTCACATTTGGGAACAAATTGGGATTACCTAAGGCACCATGCTTCGGTTAGCCAACGCTGTGCTGGATATCTCGAAAAGGCCTCCGAAAGCCAATCCATAGGCGTTTAAAGGGACAAAAAGTTACCAAATTCTAAGCCAATATCAATTACACAGCTCATACAAATTGGTCGTAGAAATTTGCATTTTTACGTCAGAATTCTTTGTTCGCCTTTGTGACGATCCGATCCTTTCCACACTCATTTCTTTTCAAATGGCGCTTGGAATTGAATGTCTCTGGGGGTTAGATTAAAAGTTTTCCTAAAATATAAGCTTACCATATTTTTTAAAATAATTGCGAAACTGATAAGCTGCCAATATTTTGGTTTATTTAGGCATAGGCGATCCTTATAATGCTGTAGGCAGCCATCTCTTGCTACTCCTTCTATTTTGTCTTTTTTCTGTAAAACATTTAAAAGTTCTAGGTTCTTTTCTCACTCAATTATACGCTATAAATTGTACAAGTTTCACGTTTTCCAGAATATCTGTAAAAATACTAGTCGAAGAACAAATTTCTAGCAAAGTGGACGAGAATTTACTTCAACTAATATTTATTTCGCTTTTGAATGCTCAAAGACAAACGATGGCCGAGAATCATCTAGATATAATTATTTTTTGATTAATTTAATTATCAATTTTTCAATATAATTATTGGTTATTAATTATTAATTATCAAGCTTATTTAAAAAGAATTTTGAACCTTAACGGCTCCTGACAGCATCAAGGGTTGAGGTTCGACTGTTTCGTTTTTGAGTGAAATATTTCACGCTCAGCGTACAATCTTTTCCAGTTGCATGCAAACCGTTTGAATTCGTTTTGTTGCAAATGGCGGATACGTCCGTTGTAAAGTATCGGCAAATAATATGAAGTCGTTTTATTATTTACCGGTAGTTTATTCCAGGAGTTACGAGAATTTACAATTCTGATCCTTATTGCAGTCCCAAGTCTCGAAACTTCGACGACTAGATACATTTCTTTCACTCGAAGTACTCGTAATAAAAAGGCACAACACTCGGATTATTGCTTTAAAATATTTATAATTTAAAATGTCAACAAGTGAGCGTTCCTCGATACATTTTTACCTAAAACCACACGTACACACTAGCACTTGCGTTCGTGCTCGGTCTAGGATTGCTTCATACCGCCATTCGCAGTGTCGCGAGCACGCCTCCGCCAACCGGACTCAAAAAATGGCACGATTTCGTTTCTGCAGTACGTTTCTTCCGGCGAGTCCGGCGTTTGGCAACTCTGTGTGCATGAGTCGCGTGTGCTTGCGTTGCAATCAGGACACTGTGGAACAGGTTGCTGTTTGAACAGCGTTCGCTTGTCGACGTTCTATTAAAAATCCTTCTCTACTAGCTCCCTAGCTCGTTGCCACTTCGCTACCCATACGCTCTAATGCAAGCTCGACTAAAATGGAGCCCTCTGGTTTCCTGGATTCTACCGTATATCAGCCCTTATATCAGCGGCCCTAGCGGCCTATGTACATAAAACTATCTATATATCTGGTTTCTAGAGAACACCGCAGCGATCCGCTATATTCGATATCCAATAATACCTGCAGGCTTCCCACGTATGTACCGTATGTACAATGTCATCTTCCTTCAACTGTATCACCTAACAAACGAAAACAATAGTACGCGCAGCCGAATGGGTTATTCTCTATTCCGTTATTGCTATTCCCTCGATATCGCACAATGAGGAGCAAGAGTAGGGACATTCGCCCGACGTTCCCTCGGAGTCCGATACTAGTGACCTCTCCTGTGTGTGTGTTAAGTAGTCTTGTGCAGGCAAGCAGTTTGGGTTTTGGGTGGGTTTTTCGACACATTTCGGTTTCTTCGTTAGCTCACTTTTTTGCGTTGGCGCCCGTCTCCTCTAAATGCTACTTTTAATGCTAAACTTGTCTAAACTTTGTCTCCGGAACGTGCTGTAGTTGGTGTTCCGGCTCTTGGCGAGAGACTCGGGAAATCTGTGTTCATCGATCTGTTGTAAGGTTATTTGTATGTGGGTTTTTTGTAGACGTTGCTCGTTGAATGTTCCAGGCCTTACATTTAAAATCGTGGCATTTAAAGTACAAATTTAAAAGTAGTATCACAGGTATTCCAATGAAATATTTATATATAAAACCCCTCTTTCTATAGCTTCTTTTCAACTCTGGCAAACTGTCTATCCTAAGGGTGTGTCACGGGCTCAGTGTGTGTTGAATGGCTGCAAGCGGCTTCTTAACTCCAGTATTTATAGCAGAAGACGCCAGTCAACCACCCCTAAACCGAACCGATCACTAACGGATCAGGATCCTCTGCTGTAGACATTTAAGTACGCTAATAACCATACTCCCTCTCTGTCTCCCGAATGTAAATGCAGACCATCCGAAGTTCCGAAGGCACATCTCGCTACTTAAAATCAAATAACTGTTGCTAAAACAAAAAACTTCGAACGAAGAAGGCTCACCTCTCGGCTTCCCGTCGGGGGTCCCGGGGGTTGGCAAGAGAGGCTTAGACAGTGGTTTCGTTGCGGTGCAGCGGGATCAGCTCGCGCTGCAGATCGTTGTAGTACTCGTGCTCGGAGGAGGTCGCTTCCGTTTCCGTCGGCGACAGCGGTATGCCAATCGTTTGGGTCGGCGGTGACTGGGGCTCGTGCAGTGCGGCGGCGGAAGACGTCGTGGTCGCTGCCGCCACTGGACCCGCTACCGGTTGGAGCGGGATGATGGCCTGCGTTGCTTCGTTGCTGGGGTTTTTCGTAGACCCAACGCTCGCGTTGCTCGGGCTGGGTGTGTGGCTGATGGGCAGGGTGGCCCCGCTGATGGACGACACGGGACCGTTGGAAGACGACGAGTGATGCGATAACTGCGAGAGCTGCGTTTGGTGATGGTGTTGCTGTTGCTGGTGCTGTTGCTGCTGAAGTTGGTGTTGCTGGTGGAGCACCTGCAGCGGTTGTTGGATCGGTTGCAGTTGAATCTGGGACTGGTGGTGATGATGATGGAGCGGATGGTGGTGCCCGCCGCCGTTCGGCACCGTGGGCGAGTTCGGCGGAGGCGTGCCAAGGGCCATGGCTTGCACCGAACCCATCAGGTACTCGGGATTATCGACGCTGGCCGGCACACCGATCAGGTCCATGTAGCCGGGCGTGGACTGCGCTTGACTTTGGCACGTCGGCATCAGGTAGTCGTCCTCGTCCAGCGGCAAATTCAACCGGATACCCCCCACACCGACTTCCTTCGCGGCACTATCAGTCTCGTCGTCCGGTTTCAGCGGGTCCTTGCAGTAGCGCAGCGATTTCGGCGCATCCTCTGACGGTTCCACGGCCGACGGTCCCGGAAGCATCAAGTGTGCGGGTCGGTTCGCTTTCGGTTGCAGATACTCGTCGCCCTCGGCGATCGTACTCGGCACGTCGATCGTGGTGGACGTCGGCCCGGCCGGACTCGAGACGGGCGCCAGCGTCCGAATGAGATCCTTCTCGTCCTGGTTCGTGTACGACGGGAGGCGCATAAACTTGTCGCCCGGGATCATCAGATAGCGGCCCGGATCGCGCGCCTTCTCGGCGAACATTTCCGCCAGTTGCTTGAAGGTGGGCCGGGAGTCCGCGTCGAGCACCCAGCACGACAACAGAATGCAGTAGATGTCGAGTGAGCAAATGTCGGGCTGCGGGAGCTTGTGGCCAATCTCGATCAGCTCGGGCACATCCTTGGCGGGAACGTTCTCGTATGGGCGCGCCCCGTACGTCAGCAGTTCCCAGATCGTGACGGCGAATGCCCATACGTCGCTTTTGCTCGTAAACACTCGATGGCGGATGCACTCGAGGGCGAGCCACTTGATGGGCATTTTGCCACCGGCCGCCCGGTATTCGTCACACCCGTAATCGAGCAGTTTGGCCAGTCCGAAATCGGTAATCTTCACGCAGGACGGTGTCTGAACGAGCACGTTCCGGGCGGCGAGGTCACGGTGCACCAGTCGGCGCTCCTCCAGGTAGGCCATCCCGCGGGCAATCTGGGTGGACCAGTTCAGGAGCGCCTTCGAGCCGATCTTGTCCTTGTTGTTGCGCACGTAGTCCAGCAGACACCCGAGCGGCATCAGCTGCGTGATGAGCATCATCTGTGAGGTCATGCAGACGGCCAGCAACTTCAGCAGGTTCGGGTGCTCGACCGACGCCATGATGTAGGCCTCATCCAGGAACTCCTTGCTCGACTCCGACCCCGATATCTCCATCAGCACCTTGATCGCGACCGGTATCTTGACGCTCTCGCCCTCCGGCATCCACACGCCCTTGAAGACGCGTCCGAACGCACCCATCCCCAGCACACCGCCCCGCCGGATCTCCGCTTCCTTGATGATGCGCAGCTTCGTCAGGTTTGGGCCCACGTTCGATGGCCGCAACGGTTCCGAATCCTCACAGCCTGCCAGTGCCATCGTCATCTTGACCGCATCCTTCTTGTTCTTCTGCCTACTGCAGATACAGTAGGCCGACATGATGACCACACAAAACACCAGCACAAACAGCCCGACCAGGATCACACTGGACTGGGTTTGAGCCTCCAGCCGGAACCCGCTCTGGAGCGGATCGGTCGAACAGTACGGTCCAATCTTGCCCGTCTCCTGCGGGAACCGCTTGTACGGGTGCGACGGCGGGCAGATCGATGTACAGTTGAACGTGGTCGAGTTGTCGTACGGATCGCCCTCGAACAGCTTCAGGTTGCGGCACTCGTCACACGCGTCCGGCCCCACCCCGTGGCACCCGCGGCACTCCTTGTGGCACGGATGGCAGATGCGCGTTTCCTCGTTCGCATAATGATCCAGCGGACACTCGTCCTCGCACTGTTCGCCCTTCTTGTACCCGGCACACTCCTGACAGAACTGCTCGTGGAACCCGTATCCGGTGCACTTCTTGCACCGCGGGTGACACTTCCGGCAGACCGCTTTCCCGGACAGGTGCTTCAGCGGTCCTTCCTCCTGCAGCACCCAATCACTGTAGTAGCCATCTGGAAGAGGTTAGAAGTGCGTGAGTTAGAGAGTCCCAAGGAGTCAGGTCGCTCTGGACTTACCTGGACATGGTTCGTCCTTCATCAGGCACCGTTCGATCGTGGCATCGCTACCGATAATCGCTCGATCACAAGAAACGCACCCATCGGTGGCGATCGTGTCCCGCGGTCCGTTGCACCCAACGCACGTCTTGTGGCACTTGACGCAGGTCCCGTTCAGGGCGTACTTCATGACCGGACACTCCGACACACAGAACTTGCCGTCCTTCACGTTCACGCACGAGCCACAGTTGTCCGCGTTCGGTCCGTAGCAGAAGTCCTTGCACTCCGGGTGGCAATCTTCGCACGTCTTCGAATTCACCTGATAGATTCTGTGTACCGGGTATTAGAAATGACATACGGGTTAGGACACTGAACTGAGGATGCTCCGTGCGCTTCGAGGATACATACCGTGGTAGACTCTTGCAGCTATCCAAACACTTGCCCTCGTACACAAAGTTCTTGCACTCCAGGCACTGCTCCGGGCCCTTGCCCCAGCAGCCGGACTTGGTGCACTGCTCCGAGCACTGCATTCCGGATGCGTCTGTGAAGCGAAAAGAATCACTTAGCGTTACTTGTCCAAGATCCCCACCTACCCAACACCAGAAGATACTTACGACACTCGCTCGAGGCGCGGTTCCTGTGGATCATCGTTTCGTGGTCGCTGCTCTTCTTGATCTTCAGCCAGTCGATCTCCTCCACGAAGCACAGATTGCTGTTCTCCAGTATCACGATCGAGCCCGAGTTGACGCGTTTCAGTGACTTCAGTTCCAGGGATTTCAGAGAAGTCTGCGAAAGAGAGATCGAGAGGGTTAGCACCAGTGTCGAGGGTCGGAAAGTCCAGCGTCACACCTACCTTCACGATGTAGACCGAGGCGAAGAAGTTCTCCTTCAGCTGGCGGCCACCGATCACCTCCAGGTTGCGGAAGTACGAGAGGTTCGTAAAGTCCGGATGGTCGCCCTGGATGTTGATGAAGCCGGTGATCTCCTTGACCGTGGAGAATACCTCCAGCCGGTCCGGGTGTATCTTGATGTAGCGCGGTCCGAACGAGAAGTTCGAGAACACCTGCTGGTAGCCGGTGAACGTTTGGTCCAGGATCTCCAGCGAGCCCTCGATGATGGTGCAGTCCCGGTACTTGCCGATGTTGTCCGAGTGGACAACACCCTCTCCCTGGCAGGTTTTAGGACACGCCCCGTTACACGGCACGCACTCGCCATTCTGGGGCGTCTTGTTCGGCGGACAGGTCCGCACACACGCCCCATTATCCTTGAGCAAGTGTTCTGGGCAGTTCCGGACACAGGTCGCTCCGTATGCGTACTTTCCGTCTGGATTCGGTTCCCAGAGGTAGTTGATTGGGTTGTATCTGAAATGGACGACGAAGGACGCGTGATTCCAGCCAGTTGTCCCAAGAGCAGAATCGTCCCCCGGGGGGGTTACTTACCGCTGCATCGGAGGGCACTCCTGCTTGCACTCGCCGTCGTCGTAGAAGTTCTTGCACGCCAGACAGTCCTCCTGGGTTGGGCCGGTGCAACCTCCGGCACAGAACAGGTGACAGCACTCGCGTGGCTTCGAACCGAAGCAACGGCCCTGCGAGCACTGGGGTGAGCAGTTGAGCTTGCTAAACTTCTGACAGTTGTGCGCTCCCTCGCCCCAACAGCCGACCTCGCAGGTATGGTGACAAGGCGGGCACTCGCGCTCCGGGGACGTGAAGTTGAACGTGTACCGAATGTTCGCCTGCGGATCGGACAGGATCTCCTCCCAGTTGATCGAGCGCACGTGGCAGAGGTTGTAGTTGTTGAAGATACCGGCCGACCCGCTCAGGATGTCGCGAAGTGCCGGCATCTCGAGCGTGTTCATCTGCGAGAACGACACGAACAGGCCGAACTCGTCGTCCCACTTGTTCAGCTTGAAGGTGGTGCGCCCACGGATGATCTGTAGCCGGGGCAGGATCACCTGCGGGATGTCGACGTGGCTGATCAGCACGTAGCCCGTCACCTCGCGGATGTGCTGCAGGAAGCCGAGGTCGTAGGAACCGTTCTGTATCCAGGTGATCTCCAGGTTGCCATCGACGTACGTACAGTTCGTGTACCGATCGCGCAGATTCTTGTAGTGATACTCCCGGTTCGATGGCACCGACATCCGTCCGTTCGTGCCGATGCATACTGGGGAAGGGAGCGAGAAAAAAGGCAGCGGGTCAGCACAATCTTTCTCTGGTGACGTCCTTCGGACGCGTCGATCGGACGATCAATATTTATGAAAGCGCCAATGAAGCACGTGCCCTGGACGGGTCGGCGATTTGACAGGACGGGTCTTGGTGTCAGATTGGATTGGAGTTCGAACGACCACCGACAGAGGGTCCACTCTTTGGTTCCAAATGTATTATTTATCATTTCACCCGGTGTCGGACGCAGGCCATAAGCCACTCTCCTACCGAGACCACAAGAACCATGTTTTGCTGTTGCTGTTTTGCGAGGACCCCGTCCCGACCCAAGGTGCCGTGTTAGTTATGTGGTGCACGTTCGTTATATGAATGTATAATGAAGCGGGTGTAGGTTTTGGGGAGACCCGACGGCGGTTTTATTGACCCGACGTCTCCATCAGGCATTCCTGGGCGTCCGACCCGGGGCCGGAGAGTGGAGAACTCGAACTAGACCACGGCCGGCTAATCCGAAACAGAACACACAGGCAAGTAACAACCGAAACGGCGTCGTCGTCGTCGACCGGGAAGAGACCGCCGTTGATGGCCCGGGGGGTTGTTGTTTGCGGTTCGGGCTTTGGGCGATAAAAAAGGGCCCCCATAAAGTGTTTGTCATGTCGCCCTCTTGCCCTCTCTGAAGAACTGGACGGACGGGTGGACGGGCGGGCGAACACCGAGCCGAGAATTCATCACGGTTTATGGCCTTTTGCAGACAGAGAGAGAGTCAACATTGTCAACGCGCCGTCGACGTGGGACCACCAAGAGACCTCAGCCCGGCTCTCACCCCTGTATTTGACCAACTGTTCCAGCGAGCGAGAGGTTATGGCTTCGCTGGCCTGGCTTGGCCAGCGATCCGGGGTCCGGGGTAATCCGGGGTCACATGACCTTACCGGACGGTGTGGCCACTACTTTCCGTGTCCAGCTCGGGTCGTGTTGTTTGGGGCAGTCCGAAGAAACGCCTCCAGAACGTGCGCCGAGGGAGCGTTACTACTGTTTTGCTGTGAACGCCAAAACTGGCCCGACGAAAGTGGGCGACAGAGATGTTGCTTTTCAAATTAAAATTAATCCACACTCTCGCTTTTCTGCCGGCCTGGCCAGTGGGTGGCTTGTTGTTGTCGCACGCCCCCCCACACGAACGTTTTTATAGCCGTTTGTAGGTGTTCCCCTTTGTATAGAAAGCTTTTCGATAGTCATCCATCTTTTTTTGGGCGGTTCGCCGCTTAACCACGCATCGAAATCAATACAGCTCCGATCGAACGCACAGAAGGACACCCTCTCTCTCTCGCGCGCGTTGCTTCTCGAGTGGTCCCCGGACACAATAGTCTCCGATTACGCGCCGCTAATCGGATTAGTAGTTAATTTATTGTTTGGTTAATTTAAAGTGCTTCACTCTCTTGGTCGGTTGTATCTGCGCCACTCATTCACTCACTCTGGTCCAAGCAGTCCGACTTGCGGCGGGAAAGAAACCAGTAGGCTGTGCTACAAAATGGCTGACAGCCTCATCGCTCGTATTTCGTGAGGATGTCTAGCAAAAGCTTTGGGGCGGCGATAAAACTGATTTAATGCAATTGTATAGGACATATCCTAAATCACGAAGACACCAAACGCAGAGCGTAGCGTTCCCGGCCCCCGGGAACATTGTTGTTGAAAAGAGTGTCTTATGGTAATGGTGCCGCGACGGCACCGGGGACCGAAACTGACCACCCATGCATCGACGGATAAGAGCTTGATGCTGACGACGATCGCTGCCGATCATGCTGCGTATCCGAGGTGTAGAGTATTGTTGTGGTTGGAGAAACAGCGGTTTTTGGGGAATTTAATGGACCGCCCAGCGAAAGGTGTTACATCGATGAGAGTGTGTGTGTGTGTGGTGAGAAATTTGGCACCATCGTTGGCACTCTAGGAGGCACTTTCACCTAATCTCAATCAATGTGCGAAATTTTACCTCAATTTCGGCTCAATTTCACAACCCAGGTGGGAAAAGAGCCACGGACCGCCACCGTGAATATACTACGTGGGTTCGAAATATGGTGAGCCTGTTCTCCAGACAGCATTTCCAGATGGTAATGTAAATGGCTTCGCATAATTTGGTTGGATTTTTGGATCATTTGGATTCAGAACTTGTTTAAAACGTAGAGTCATACGTATAACAATTTCTCGTCATTTCTTGACCTCAATATGTCCCTTGATCAGTGTCGTGATGTTTTTCCTTTCCCGTCTTCTTAGCAACTGTTTCAATAATGTTACTGTTGAATTCGTATATTCGTGTATGTTTCTCTTTAAATACCGGTAACAAGCTTCAGTGCTACTAGTTCTAAGTTCTAAGTTAACTCTGTAAGATTAGGCTACGTTGCCAGTTGACTGTTTTGTGTAAAAATAAATAATGATAAATAAGTAAACAAAACCCTTCTGTTGATGATTCTTGCGAATCGATTAAGGGTTTCATCGAACGAAACAATGGAATGTAAAATGGATTACAAACATTTGGTTTCCTGATTTATCTTGATTTATCTAAGGACGAGCCTTTAATTTTTGTTGATCACTACCAGAGCATCAATTTAAATTTTTGCACTCAAATTGATATGTTGACTGTTAGACGATCCACTATTTTCTTGATCTTCTCTTCAATTTCTTATGATCAGTTCCTTAGGTGTATCAATATTGTATATCCATATTTACAAGGATGTGACCATTGATGAGAGGTTTGGCACACACAGTTTATCATAGACGACTACTTTTTTAGAAAGCTTAAGCACTTAATTATTCAAAAAGTAGTACAAATCGTAGTAAGTAGGAAGTAAAATCGAAACTCTTCTAGCGCACTGAAGAGGTGAAGAATATTGATCCAAAACGTCAGCCGCGCCACTTTCCCAACCATGTAGCACACTGACTATGCGCGGACTGTTTTTGGAGTGGACATTCGATCGATTGATGGCGATGGCGTTTGGAAAACGATCGTTCGATCGTTCGATGTGACACGACCGGCCGTTTGGCATCGCCATCCTCGTCGTCGTCGGTGGTCCTCGGCCGCGTCCCGTAAAGTGGTCGTTAAACGGTTACAAGCAAACGGTGTAAGCTCCCACCACAGGGCGGTTGCGTCGATCGCCGAATTTCGAGACCCGGGATTTCTCTATCTCCCGTTTAATGACGTGGGCTGTTTGTGCCTTTGAATGTCTTCCTGATTGTCGGTCGGTGATGCTTTGAGATGGTCCTTGTCTCGGAAATTGATGCTCAACCAAATCACCGAGACCGCGACCAGCACAGGGAAGGGAGAAAAAACGGTGGAAATAAATGCCAGCACGATGATGATGATGATTGCTGGGGTTGCGGGGGACCGCGGAATGTGCGTGTCCCATTTCGTGTCCGTCAAGTGGCCACTGGCGGCAACTGTCAACTCTCTCGACTGAGAGATCAATAATTAGCCCGAGATGGCCGTGCGCCATGGCGAAGCGGTCCGAATTGATTAGCGCGCGCGATCGGCGGTGGCCGCTGCACCGATTTATGCTGCGGCCGCCGCAGGAAGCATTCGCAACGAGCACCACTCTCTCTCTCTGTCGAACGATAATTACATCGCAATCCCTGTGGCGCGTGCCACTCGACTCGAGGGACATTTATTTTTTCTCTCCTCTCTCTGTCTCTCGCCGGCAGCCACTCACGAAACGCACGCACGCACGCAGAGCACGGTGAGTGATTTAATTTTTATAAATTGGATCCCCGGCCGGCGGCCAGCGCGCGCGTGCGATTCGCGGATGGCCCACATTCCGGCGCGATGGCGCGATGTGTTATGATAATGCAGAGAGTGAGTCCCCCGGGGGGGGCGGCGATGGGGTTTTGGTCCCTTCGGTGATTTCGCTGACCGCGCCGGTCCGGTGTCGTGGTCGTCGGAGGGACTCGTTTTTGCCGAGTGATTACATAAATTAATATTAATCGCGCGTCACTAGGAACGCGCGGACAACCTGTCTCGACGGGAGCCAGTTCTTCGGGGCCCTTCGGGTGGCAGGTACCCGGTGCATTTGTGTGTGTGTGTCCAACTAATGGACTCCTTGCGGATGGCGGCGAGGCCGGCGTATGATCGATTCCTGAACGCCAGCAGCCAGCCGTCCGAAATGTCGATCGGATCGCGCTCCAGATTTAATTTCACTTTTTATCGTCCCAAAACAGGTCCAACGGGCAAATCCGCCGGTGTCCTAGATACAAGACCGCCCCGACCCCGGAGGCTTAACGAGCGAAACGTCAAATAAATGCAGTTTAGCGTTGTTTATCCGCATCTTTACCGATCGCGCCCGGTGGTTCCATTAGAGAGAGAGATCAACCTTCTCCACAACAACTCCTCCTACTACGACGAGGGCGCGTTGTGTCGGCAACCCACACACGACTACGCACCGTAGGATGTGGGCGCGTGGCCCGGGGCTGCTTTTTGGCTGCCCCCGCAAGACACCCACACCCACTCATAGTCCGACCGACGCCACGCGACTTGCGCGACCAAAATAAAAACATTTTTTTCAAGAGCGCGCTTTCCACTCGCTGAAGCTGAGAAACCCTGAATCGATCGGCGATCGAATCGACGACCGAAACAAGGTTGAGCTTCGTTCCGGGTGCGTAAGGAGACGGTGCGTGCGGTTGCGCAACAAACCGGTGACGCGTCCTGGGTGGGTGGATCTTCGCTCGAGAGCTGACTGAAGGCTGCACCACCTTCGCAGGCTAGTAATTAGTAATGGCCACCGGCAGTAACCCACACCATCCAGCGGCCAGCCGGACGCAAACAACGCCCAATGAACGCCACGGGAGCGCGTACGCACGATTTCGGACACTTGCCTGCTTGTGCCTTTTGCTGAAGGACATCCACCAGCACCAGCACCCAAAAAACGGGGTGCTGGCTTTCCAAACGGGGCCTCATTCAAATAGGGGCTCACGGCAACCCAGAAACCCAGGTCCATCTTCAAGCGCCTCTCTCTGGTCGTCGGTTCGCAGTTGTTACCAAATCACACTTTCTACGGAAATATTTCCGCCCAACACAACGCCCGACCGGCCTGAAAAGGGTGAAGTCCGACGGGGGGGTTTGTGTTATTTTTATGACTTGCTCAACAAGCCGCGGCGGCGTAGCACCAGAAGTACAGTTAGACCAGCGAAGCGAGAAGCGAGTAGAGCTCACGAGTTCCAGTTCGGGAGGCCGAGTAACACGTTCCCCAAAATCGAAGCAGAGGAGCGAACGGCAGCATTGGGCAGCAAATAGAAGCTGCGATCGGAGCTCCGAACTGCGATCGCTAAACGTTTGTAACGAACTCCGGCAGCTCGGCAGTCCGGATTGGGCCGACGCAAAAGTAAGTCCCTATTTTGGGGCATCTTGATGATGGAATCATTTTCCATGCAGCAGGACTGATCATTGATTCCTAATTGATGACAGTTTAAGCAGGATGAGGAGGATCGCAGCAATCGCAAGTACGCAACTCCAAACAACGGAAGAGACTTTTATGAACTTTCTAAAGGACTCTTAATTGGCTCGACGTCAGAGCTTAGAGCGTGTATAGTTTTCAAATTATTAGTGTGAGGAAAAGAGTAGTGACTCTACCTGAGTTCTCCATGTGTGTCTTGGGATAGTATTCGGGAATAGCTATTCTTCATTAACGGCATTTAGTGATCCAGTTAGAATAAGTAGTCGAAACTACTTGCTTCGACATAAGGAAAGCATCACAAGTGTATAAATTAATACTTGAAGAGTAACTGGAAATCTCCAACGGATTCTTTTGCATTGTAAACAGTGGATAGACAGTCTGTGGACTAGTCTGGGGGAATGGCCAAGGACTTTCGCGACCTTGCCTGCATCAAGGCACTTTAGGCTCGTCCGTCCGATCGATAATCTATTAATCGCTTTGAAGGCATTCAATGGAAAATCACACGATTTGCAATGATAGATTTGCAGAGCTCCCGTCAGCTCCCGCCTTGCTCGGACTTGAATCTTCTGAATGCAGACGTGGATGCGCTCAATGCTCCTGATCAGTAATAAACTTACTTTTCAGCCTTACTATCTATGTTATGCTTGGTGCCAACTCGTGGGCTTAGGAAGTTTTCTGTTGGTTAAATCCAGATACCAGTAACATAAGAATCACTGTTCGGTGCAATGAACAACCTGCTCTGGAGGGCTCACTGGATCAACTTCAATCCAAATATAAGCATAGAGTGCGATTGACGGAGGGCAGATTCTAAAAAGTTAGAAACAATTTGTCGAACGGTGAATCTGGCTGCTCCATTGGTAACAAGATTTACGGTTTGTGGCCGCTGTCAAAAAAAAAGCTGACCCCACTTTCGGGGCTACCCAACAGAAAACCCGGGGGCCCGAGTGGGTCCGAGCGGGGCCTGAGAAGGAAGAAATAAACGTTAATGTTGCTTCGCTCCCTACAAGGCCTACCCGGCCCGGAACAGATCCCGGCCATCCACAAAGAAGCGGCCTCAGATGGAGGAGCCCATGGAGATGAGGGAGAAAAATGAAGAACGATGACCGACAGAGCCACAGAGCGCGAGAGCCCGCCGCCGAATGATGGATGGCATATGGTGATGGTTGGCCGTCGGTGGTTTTTCCTTATTCCTTCGCACTCTACGGCTGCTGCTGCTGATGATGATGAACATTTGTCTAAAGTTTCGGAGGTCGCGAGAATCGTTGTTGTTGTTCTCAGCATCCGCCAGGTCCTTCTCGAGAGAGAGAGAGAGGGATTGGAATTTTCGGGCCAGATTGATGGCCGCCCCGAGATGAGGGCTGAAGATGATAAAGTAAGATGGAACGAGCCATGGATGCTGTTGGCATCATCGCACACACACGCGGCTAGTTCGTCGCTTGGTTCGCTCACAAATTAATGACCCTCACACGCAAACGGGTGGATCGTGAGTTTTCGGAGGTTTATGGCACGGTTCTCGCGCGGCCCGCGACTTTGTCACCGACCGACCGACGGCGTTGCGGTGTCCGTGCCATCTGAAAGGCCAGTGACTAATTACTATTCACGCATGGCGACATCGCGATCGGCCCGACAACCTCGGCGCTGAAGTTCTTTGTTTTTGCGCGAAATTTCTTAGTTACATAAGTGTATTTCCGTTCCCGTTTCTCGGCTTTGGTATCTTCGGCGGACGGACGGGCCTATTGGCCTTTTACGCAGTCTCGAAAAATCAATATTCACCAAGGCCCCAGGGCCAGAGTGCTCGTGTCCACTCGGGGCGCTCGGCGTTCGTTCGATTTCAATTTGTGGCGCTGCGCGTAGATGAAGCAACGCCAGTCGCGGGTGAGACAAACAGAGAATGGCCATAAACTTTACGTCTTTACAGCTCTCGCAGCTTGCAGCGATGGAGCTAAGAGTGTGACCCCGCCGTGCTTGTGGTGTTGGTGTGTGGATAGTTTTATGATTTCGTCACGAGCTCCGTGTCGCTCGGGAGACTGGCACTGGCAGCATCTAACGCGATCTAAGAATTGTCCGTTTTTTTTGGGCCGTAGCCCCGATCTAATGAGTCCGACCAGAGGCGGAACAGTTTTCACTAATTAAAAGTGCTTCTCGGTCTTGGACCAAATTTCCCGATCCCTCGGGCGCGCAACAGGTGGATCAGGCCGTACTTCGGGGATGTACGGCCATCGAACAAAAAATCCCAGCACACCATTTGTATGTGTGGCTGGAAGACCGGCTGGTGCCGTGGGCCATTAGTTGTTGTTCCTTGGCTATAATTAATTCTTCTTGTTGTGTCCAAACCATTTGTCAGCCACCCGGAGCCACCTCCGGCTCCGGCTCCGGGTGTGGATGGAATGTGTTGGGATTTGTTATGCTACAACAACACCGCGAGCGAGCGAAGGTGGAACCGGTTCGTCCGAACGTCCGTGAGCACACAGGGACTGATAACGAAGAACTCGATCGAATCGCCACAATCGCTGGCATTGGCACCTTGTTGACGTATCAATTCGTACCAGGAGTTGAGGTGCAGAAATTAGGATTCGGAGACGTCCAACAGACCGAGAACAGCCCCTTCGCGGATGGATGGCACCCAGAAATGTGCCATTAATCACACCCGTGGTCTCTCTCGATTATGTGACGATTGGGACAAATTATCGCTCGTAATTGAGCGGAGCGGTGTGCGTGAGCGTTCGCGTTGGTCCTACACCTGCCAATGGGCTCAGTTCGGTCCCGTAGGGTTAGTTCCACCGAGAGGAAGACAGCGAAGGCCAAACATGGCCGGCCGGACGGTGCCTCCGACGTCATTCGTCTTTGTTGACTTTAAGTCGCCAGCCCGGAGCAGGGTTGGGTTGGGTCCATTAGTGCCGCGCGCGACTCGGCCCGTCGGTCGGTCGTTGTAAAATTGAAATCCCAGTCGTCGTCGCCGTTTTACGATGCGCTCTGCCCAACCCAGCAAGGTAGTAAAAGAATGTTTCAAATCTGTCGCATCCATCTGTCATCCTCCATTGCCTTCTGGCCGATTTGCGTACCCGTGGCCACGACTCCTTCAACCGACCGTCCGACAAAACGTTGTACGCTTTTCGCATTTCAGCGCCCGATACACTCCTTTTTTTTGTTTGTTTGTGTAAAAAGCTTTGAGGCGGCGGCCGAGAAAGACGAGAAATATTGTTTGCGTCAGTTTGATTTACGAGTTGGCGCTGGGAGGGAGCAAAACCGGAAAAAGTCCGCCAGGCGAAGAAAACACACACAAAAAAAAGGAACCAACGGGTATAAATAACCCGAGCGCTCCTCGCGTGTAAATGTGTGCTCGCGGTTGGCGCTTGGCCGCCGACTGACGCGCCAGGCGTGAATTGAGCGCGCGAGCCGCCTTACGGTGCGCAAAACGGCCGCTCAAAAGACATCAACTCCGCGTCAAGCGAGAAACCTCCCCGGCGCGTCGTCGTCGCCTTAAAATTTAATGATCGTTTTTCGTTGTTTTCGTTGTATTCCTCCTTTCGGCGCGTGATATCCCTTGGCACGGATTATTATTGACACTCCGTGTGTTCCGAGCGAACGCGCGTTGCATAATGGGCCGGGTGTGTAAAAATTGAATACCTTTTATCGGCGAGCTGGCCGCAGGACTCGACCGGCCGGCCGGCCGGGTCCTGGTTTTACTTTAATGGTTTGCCGACGCCACCACCGCCGCCGTTGGCCATTAGTGTCGGGGAAGCCGAAAGGGAACATCCACAACGTTTTGTTCGGCCGAAAACAATCGATCGACACAGCCGGGCGTTCCGTCGGGGCCGATACTGTCAGGCGGAAAGATTAATGAATCTGCAGCCTGGGTGCCTTCGCCATCCGATCCTTCCTCTTTACGGCGCCACGATTGATGAGGTGAAAATATTTGCATCCCGATGCTAGCCGAGTTCTTTTCGCCTCGAATCTTTCCGATCAAATATCTTGCAACCCGAACACCCTTTTAGGGGCTCCTATTCCTCCAGACTGGAAAACCGTGAGCCATTTGGGTTGGCCACATGGCTCGCGAGTAATTGCGACCGAAAACACTTTCAGGCCGATGGTTGCGAAAACGCTGGTGACCGCTAAAACAAAACGGTAAAACATATAATTTCGAGCACTGCGGTCTAATTGAACGCGCGCAAATCCAGCTGTGCACTCGATCGATCGGACATCGGAAAGACCATTCGAGCGAGAGCCTCGCATGCGAAGAAGAAAACGACACGAAACGAAGCCCTAGCCCGCGAGGCCTGAAGCGAGTGTAGCGTAGACAGCGATTAGATTGATCCCCGGAGACCCCCGAAACCGGAGCCTTCTAAGCACGAGAAGCCCTGACACAGAGGGCCTTTTTGGGGGGTTGGCCCGAGGACTCGCGGTACGTAAAATCAATCACGCATCGCATCTAAAGAAGGTCAAATTATAGACCGAACGCATCACTCGCCGGGCCTGGACGGCCCCCTCAGCGTGAAAGGTTAAAAGGAATTCAAGGTGAGATGTGAGGGGCCCCGAAAAGCGAGCTCCTAGAGACCGACCGGTAGCCGCCCGGGGCTGATCCCGGGTGGACGATAGGAGCCTAATCCCGCGGAGCCGTGATATGGGATTCTGGGCGGCGGGCGGCGACCAAAATGTGGCCACCGTTTCGGCGGCCTCGACGAAATCGTCGTGAGGACTGAACTCCCTAAGGCAGCAACCCTATCATTTTCGCTTATCCCGCGCGCCTGGAAGTGTTCTGAAAACGTGTAATTAAATTAAACATATTTTAGCCAGCGAGCGGATCGCGGTGGCTGATCGAATGATCGCGTTCGATCTCGATTACTCGGCATTGGTGAAGAGATTCGCCGCCTCAGCAGCAACGAATTGGGGTCGGGCGAGTGAACGAACAATTTTAGGACCTTTTAGAACTGTCCCCCGAACTCGAATTACATGGCGGGGGCCCCTCAAGGTGAACTCACTCCCGCGCAGCAAGCAGCAGTGCCGAGTGGATAGAAGTTTTATTGCCTCCGGAAGCACCGAAAGTGCATCGGACGGACGCCCTGCGAAGTAAGGTATGCCGCACCAAGATAACCTTCTGCAGGCAGCGTTCGGGAGTCACCGTTTGCTATCAGCTTCGGGTCGGTCAAGGACCGGAAGTCACTCGGGCAGCAGACCGGCGCGGACACACAACCGGCAATCAAAATTCGTCTCGTCCGAAGCGAACATAAAAACAAGAGCCAATAAGGAGCCGGACCACAGGTGACACAGAACGGCCGGCGCCGGCGAAGAAAAACGGGAAAAAAACCCAGAAATCCGGGGCCTGATAATATCGATTGCCCATCCGGTGGCCTCCCTGATATAAACGGGAGCTGGTCGACCCGAAACCGGTCTCGTCGAGGCGCCCCCGTCCCGGCGACCCTATAATAATAAACAACCGGAATATGGCGGAAGCGGAAAACGGAACATATCCTTACCCGTGCCGGGTGATAGGGAAAGCTTGGAAAGCAAGAGAAGCAAAAACAAAAACAACCTACATTAAAGGGCACGTTGCCCACTGCATCAGGGGGAGAAAGAGAGAGAGAGAGAGAGCTTTCCGGGTGCGTTGCGAACCGGTGCATCCGGTGAGGGCTAATGAGTGGGCAATATTAAAAAATGCGCCATGCACAAGTGCACGGTCTGCACCCAGGGCTCGTGCGGAAGCTGCTCGTGTAGCATCTGCGGGCCCCGGGCCTCGGACACACGTGTCGATAGCACCCGGAGCCTGCAGCTGGCTAGTGCATTTCCGGTGATTGCGCTAAGGTAACACTTTGCGTCGCAATTTAGTGGAGCTTGAATTATGACGAAAATTGGTTTAAGTGAATATCTTTACTTCACAAATTTGCTAGCCTACTTTTTCCCAAATTGCTCGAAACTACTCGAATGTGCTCGAATAGATGTTTATGTGAATATTTTCACTTCGCAGATTTGCTAGACAAATAGTTGTCAAACTGCTCGAAACGGCTCGAAATTGCTCGAAACGGCTCGAAACTGCTCGAATGTGCTCAACAGGGTGGCTTTTAATTGGCAGCCCTCGGGGGTTCGCTCGGAGGCCCGGAATTCCTCGAATGGAATGTAAATTTGCTGTGATTTCTAAGCCGCAGCAGCACGCAAATAATTATCGAATGCACTTTTTTCCGGCATCGCACACACACGCTAATTGCACGGCCGACGACGATTGCGATTGCACCACACACTCAGGCGGTCGCCCTCCGGCTCCGGGGGTGTCACACATGTGAGGGGACGCGAAATGGAGCCAATTATTCCGTTCCTTCATCGACCGGGAAGGGTTCAATTGAACTTATTATTTTAATACTGCCCACCGCCGCCATTACGCCGTGGAATGTGGCTGGAATGTTGGAGCGGCCCTTCGCGGCATGATCGATACTTTCCCAATGGGTGACACACGTGGCCGGGGCCCGCGAGGTTGCAAATTTGGATGCATTTTGCAAAATCACTCGCTGCCACTCGTTCGATGTGATTGGATGTTTTTGCTCTGAAACGAACGATACCGGCCGGCCGGCGGGTAACGTCGTGATTAGGCAGTTTCTTCGAGCGCCTCGAGCTGACCTGGATATGGTCGGCCTCGGAGTGCTGCTGCTCTGCCTGCTTTGCCCTGACGACAATTATCGAGCGGCGAGCGGCTGCGCCATTCGCTTTCCTAGGAGATCCCAGCCAGTTTTTGCTACCTTCATGTCCAGTATGGTCCACTGCGGTGCGGTGAAGCACACACAACGTGTTATCAGGAGGCCTTCCACACACGTGGCCCGGGGAGGGAAATATCCACATTATCGAACAGGTCAGGCAGCAGGTGCCCGAGAGCGACTGTGAATGCGAAATTCCTATTCCGATCGGCCACAGCAACAACTATTCTAGGAATGCGCCGTGCTAGAGGGCCGCATTTACATAGTGCGCCTTGACACGACTTTCGAAGCTCGGTCGAACGGGAGCAGCGGACATTCTTGTCGTTGCCATGCGAACTGCTCCCGTCATTTTCACGCAACGAATGCTTGCGACGATTTACCGAATAATAGAAAACAAAGTGCGCGATATCGAATGCGCTCTACAATGTTGGGCACTTGAATTCGAGCACTTTGCGACTTGCGGCTTGAGACACTCAAGACACACACTCTGGAAAGAGCGCCCCCCCTCGAGTGGCCCCCGTCGGTGGAGACAAGAATTAATCTTGTCTCTTCTAGCAGTTCCAGCACCTTTCTCTGCGGGTCTTCTATCTCGGGCAACGCAAGCACTTCAGCGCCCGTTGTTCGCCCCCTAAACCCAGGCACGTGATTTCCACGTTCCGGGCTCCGCGCAGAAGAAAGCACACGAGGAGCGACAAAAAAGTGGGCGACATTGTCGTGGTGCACGCTGCGTCGTCAATTACCCACTCACTTCAAGTCGCCAAGTCGCAGCCAGGCAGCAGCCCTTCTCGGAAGGGCTGCAAGATCGCCGTCAACGAAAGCGTCAACCCGCCAGCCGTTATGAGCGGCACCGTGTTGTTAGCCGTTTCGGCCGATGTTTCGGGGGTTGTTGGTGGGGTGAAACCAAAACAAAAAAAAACGGGGATTGGAATGGAAATTAACGAAGCCAGCCGAAGGGGCTTAGCTTATGTTTCACCACGCGCGCGCAAAACGCCCAGCAGCATCCCAAATCACGCGTTTTAACATAGAGCCCCACACACAAAGGAGCTCGTTTCATGGTGGCTGTGTCTCACCTACTACATGTGTATCATCGTTAGTGCCATTGTCTGGCTGTTGCGTGGTGGAAGGCGTGAAAAACGCTAGTTTACGACGACGACGGCGACGGCCACCTACGATCGGGCGTAACTCAACCCACAACGCGGCACCGCGGTCTCGGTGGAGCGTGAGTGCCAGAAGGTTTTTAGAAAGTTAATAAACTAGCCAAAAAAACGCACTTTTGCTGTGATAAATGCGTTTCATTATAAAGATCCCATGCCATTGTATTTCAATGTTGTTTAGACGATCCTTGTCTAAACGGATGTATTTCACTAACAGTCCTCAACACTCACAATGTTGGACGAATAAATAAATCAGTATTTTTATTCGCAGAGCCACAGAATGCTGTTTATCCTATATTTTTTCTACGATTTCAAATGTTGTTCTTGTTTTTGGACATCCTTGACGTGGATCGCCTTCAAGACTTGTATGACCATCAGCAATCCATCTTTTTACTGTATTAATTGAAGGCGATGAGTCCTTATACATTTTCAATATTCGTTAATAAATTTCGTTTACTTTTCAACCTTCCAAAAATAAAAAATCAATCACTGCACGATACTTTACTTTTTCCCTTGTAAAAAAACTGTGACACGTCGATACTAAATGGCTTGAAATGAGGATTGACATACGTTCATATGAAGAGTGTACCAACATAACAAAAAAATAAGGTTAGCATCAGCGCACACTGTTATTGAACCGCAAAACTTATTGAACCACCCAGCAAAATGGTGTCGTTTTCACTGACATCACGGGAATCTGAAGCTGCGGATTCGTGCGTTGTTTTGGGCCATCAGTTTTAGGACAGCGCGTGATAGGGCGCCCCTTTGTTGAGTGTGGCTAGAGTGGCGGCCCGTACCGTTACCGCAGCCCCCGTTGACCATCTGGCTCGCTTGGACGGCCAGCACGCCGCTGAGTGGAATTGCTAATGCACGCCGTCGTCGTCGTCGCCGTCGTCGGCTTCGCAACACGAGGCGCATCTTCACGGAGGGTGAAGTGATGGGCCGATTCCAGCCCCTTTCGGGGCGTCAAGCATCGTCACGCCGAAGACGGGGAGATGATTCAACGGTCCCAGGGCCCGGGGGCCGCCAACCGGTTAACCAACAAATCGACGGCCGGCGATCGGCGTGAAAAGTATCCGTCGGTTTGCCCGTTTTCCGATCCGCGTGCTGTGTTTTGTTTCCAATTTTTCACTCCATCCGCAGCCAGGTCGGGGCCCGAAGGAGGATTTCTAATTTCCATAACACCCCGCGCCCGTTTACCAGTTCCTCTCTGTGGGTCTCTACGTTGCTCGCAAGCGAGCGTGGGAGTTTCCCATGCATAAGTCCGCATAAGACGGTGGGTGGCGCACGCGGCCGGGTGAGTGATACGGTGCCTCGGTTTAGATATTATGGTAATCGGGCCGCCCCAACAAGGCACGGAGCGACGGTAACCGTCATTTCAGTTTCATTTCCGTCGCCGGCACACGGCACACGGCACGCTTTTTGGCATCATCGCGATCGATCGGCGATCGGCGATGCTACAATAAAAAAAAATGGGCCCAAGAGTCATAAATCTTGGACGCCCGCTGGGCCGGTGGGGGCGACAAAAGTGTAATTCTTTGTTCCGAGCCGCCAATAAATTCACCCTCAATTGCCTTCACCTTGCTGCCCGGCTGCTTATTACCGGACCGACCGATGTCCGGTCGATCGGGTGGTGCCGGTCTAGGGTTTCCGATTCGCAACGCTCGCAACGTGGGCACACCATAAATTCCGGTGGCGACGGCGGCGAAGGGCTACCGTTTTTGCAAGACCTAACGGCGCAAGGTCACACCCTTCATTTGAGCTTCTTTAGGGAACTTTTCTCAACTTCTTCATGTTATTGAATTAAGTTTTGGTTTAAGCAAGCTGTTATCGATGCGATCGGGGACTTTCTAGGCGGCCCAGGAAGACTTTGCGAGTTGCCCCGTTGTTCGCCTTTCTCATGACATGACCAGCCCACCGGAGCCTGGCGAAGCGCATACACTAAACCACGGTAAGGCCTTCCTACAGCTTTATATTTTCCTCTCGGACGTTGCTAAGAGATCAGTTTTGGACGACAGAATGATCTGCTAGCTCCGTTATGTCGTTGTTAGTCTTAACTTTAGACGCTAAGGTGATGATTGAGATGACTTTGAAAATTCGGGCGCCGATGTCTTGCTTCGTGTTCATTCCATTTTTTCACACAGTACCAACTCAGCTCATTTGTCTTCACTGGCACGAAGCTTGGCACGCAAAATCTTGGGGAGTTTGGCAAAAAACGTTGCTTGTCAATTTGCGAAGAACGTTTCAGATAAATCATGTACCTTAATGCTGCTTCAAAAACCTTGTCTCATGTTTTTAAAGGCATCTTTTCGCCAAATGCCCCGCCAAAATGCAACAAAGGTCGTGCAAGGATGTTGTCCTGTTCCACGGCTTGGACCATCGGGAGGCGATGCTGTCGATCGCTCCAATCGGTGTCGTGCAAATTCCTTGGCCGGTCCCACCGGAAACCGCCGTGCGCTGCGCTAGTACCGAATGCTTTAGATCTTTTCCCGCTCTAATGGCTCCCCGGTGAAAGAAAAGGCTCATTAATGAGTGCGCTGCGCCTGTCGATCGACGACGGCCACGGGACGGCCAAGAATGCTTCGATCCTTCGAACCCAAACCGCGCCGTGCACCCCAATTCCAATAATTTTCGGTCCGTCCACCGAACACGGTGGACACCGAAAGGACGGAAAAAGGGCGAAAAAAATATTACGAAACATGTTAAACCGATTTTTCGGGACCTCCTGATTCGGGTCTTCCGATTCCGACCTCCTCGAACTTCCAATTGTTTCTGTTCGTTTCCCCCCTCCCCGCTGTAATCGGAGCGCACCAGCGTTTCCTTTTTAGGGCTGCCTAGCGGCACCATCCTGTTCCTTCCTGTTCCGCCGACCGCCGTCGATGGTTGCAGCCTTTAAAAATCGAGCTTCGAACAAAAACCGATATTAATTGGAAAACGGATACCGATCGGGGGAACGGTGCATTCCCGTGGCGACAGAACTGCGTGCCTGGGCGCGAAGGAACGCCGCAAAGCGAACGGCTCGAATTTCTTCGCGTGGAAGGAGACACAAAAATCCGCTCCGAAGGCATTCCCGCGTGGCCTCTAAGCCGTGCGGCCTCCTAAGTGCTTCGGACGGACGGAGACCTCCACATTTGGAGCTCCGGGATCTTTCTGGGAGTCGTCAGCCTTTCGGATGGGGCGGCTGTGGCGGCTAACGGGCCGCACACAGTGGACACACAATCAAACGAAACAGGCAAAAGGAACATTTGGGCTTTGGGCTTCGAAAAAAGCCCCCGAAACGGCGGTTTGGCGAGAGTCGCGATTTTTACGACTCCCGCGAGCCGATCCGCGCGGGAATTTCGGGAACGAAACGGAACGGAACAGAACCCGAAACCGATTAACATCATTTAAACATTGCGCGAGATAAGTGGCCGCGGCGGCCCCAGCGTTCTTTCTGTTTTTGCTCTGCCCCCCATGCACACCTCGCTGTGTGTGTGTGTGTGTGCGTGAGAGTGGCGCAGGAAGCTGATAAGTTCCGAGTTTGGCCATCGGGCAGGTGGTACGCGACCGAGCGAGAACGAGCGAAACGATGCTTTCGATCGGAACCAAACATTTTGCGATCGAAACATAAAACGATCGGCACAAAAACCATTACCCAAATGGATTCCACCGAGCGGCAGAAGGAGAGAGCCCGGCCCAATGTCCCGAAACTGGCGAAACGCACAAGAATGCCGTGGTTCACGTTTGATTTCGGCCGATACCGTGTTTCGCCACAAAACAGAACCGACTTTCGGACATGTTTATGCTGCACTTTTGCATTGCAGCATAACCACGATGCGCCTTGGAGGCCCGAGGGGGGCCAAGGAACGCCTTCTGGCGCGTGAAACCCCTCCACTTGGGTGGAGGAGAATATGAAAACCGGCCACTCAACGGCCGGCGCGGCGCGGCTCGGCTCGAACTTGCTAACCAGCGACTTGCGCGCTACGTAAGCGACGAACCGTAAGCACCGTAACCGAACATCACGCTTCAAAGGTCATTCTCGTGATGGCAACATGCTCGACATCGCTTTTTCGTTCTTCCCTCTCTCTCTCTCTCTCTCTCTGTCTCTCTTTTTCTCGCTCTCTTTTTCCTTTCGCTCCAGGCCGGGCCGGGATGGGACTGATCGTGATTTATCGATCACCACCGGAGCTCTCTTTCAGGGTTTTCTATTTTGCGCTATTTTCTACAGCCCTTTCCACGGTTCCCTTCCCGCCGGCAGGCTTCGCTGGCCAACGGGTTACAGCTTTTCACCTAGCCCTGTGGTCCTTGGCCCTCGCCACGCAACGGTGTGCGGTTCGCGTCTCGCGTGCGCGCTCCGTAAATTGCTTTTCAAACTAAACAAGTAAATAACGATCGTGTCTTTTTGCCTTCTAGCTTTTTTCTGTCTCTGTCTCTGTCTCTCTCTTTCTATCTTTCGGCCATTTCTACGCAGTGCACGGTGTGGCAAAAAATCGAAGGCATTAAAATAAACAGAACGCGTTACGTTCCCGCGGGCAGCAGAACGAGCTTCGCGTTATGGACCGAACGTGGTGGCGCCATCTGCGAGCGATAATAAAAGTGTATCACGCGCCACAGAAGCAGTAGTGAGGGAGTGAAAGAGAGAGGGAGGACCGTCGGCCAAACCCGTTCCTGGCGCCTCGATCCGCACAATTAAACGCGGAATTGATTAAACCTTTCTAAACGGTTCCTTCTCGGCCGTCGTTCGGCCACCGTTGGAAGTTGGGGAAATGCGATCGAGAAATGGCCAGAGAGGTTAGTGGGCACCACCACACAGCACAGTCCGACAGTCCCCGTGGCCCCCCGACCGATAATGGCGCATGCGCGCCCAAGTCTTGAACGGCGCGCGCGACACTTCCAAGATTTCGGTGACCGCAACTCGGATTAAGCGGATCGCCTTTGCGAGTAGAAAAGCCGTAAATCTCCCCGCTCGAGGTCCGCTCGGTGCGAAAGGCCCTTACAGGCGGGCCAAGCCGAGCGGCCCTATGCTCCTTATCGCCCTCTCTCATTCTTTCGCTTGCGGGTCTTGCCACGGTTTCTGGCTGTTATCTCGCCGGCTGGGATCTCTCCGCAAGCTCGTCGGAGCTCAGGTCCCGCGATCGTGTGCGCACGAACTTTTATCGTGATCGTGTTGGAGGAGGGCGGCCGCCAGATCTTGGGCCCAAGATCACCCGCCCGCGGTGCAGTACCCCCCTCCAACCGCACCGGTGGGTCACAAAATGCAGTCTGGCGTGGAAATTTGACCCACGGAGAGAGAGAGAGACGGACACGGAGAGATTTATAGTGCTACTCTAATTTACGACCTCGAGAACGTCCCGGCGGTCCCCGGGAATTGGACACGGGTTGCGGGCACGGTGGTATGTATATTTCACTGTCCGTGACTTTCTTTCGCCCTCCGGCCGCGAGTCTCTCGGCGACCGCGTTGAATGGTGGGACCCCCCCCACGGGGGACGTGGACCCGACGTTGGGACTTACCTGCAAGAAAAGACGGAGAAGAAGGGAAAATATTTTGATTAGTCACAAGCTCTGGATCACAGGCTCTCGGGATCATTCTCTGGCTCGGGCTGGAGATGCTCGCTGATAAAATAGATATCGGGACCCCGGTTGGTCGGTACTTCGTAACATCGTAAATTACCCAATGTTTGTATTCCGCGCTTTCCGCGGTGATCGACCGGGGGCCGCAGGTATCCGATGTCCACCCGGACTGTCACCTCGGAATGTGGCTCGGGGAAGCCACACGGAGCCGGAGCGTGTGATATGTTCATTCACGTTATGAACGCTCCCGGTCCCGATATGGATAGAAACCCCGGGCGGACCGCGGGCAGAACCTGAATGGACACGACACAATGGTCGACATGTTCCGTTCCGGATCATTAGCGGGGAGCGCTGCTGCGTAGCGTATGTCTCAGTTATTTTCGGTTCTCCCTCCCGTTCTTCTTCTTCGCGGCACCAAAGTCATTGGACTCCTGGCGTGGTCTCTGGAGGCACCATTTCGAATCCAGCACCCGGCGGCCCATCACTTCTTCGATGCCTTGGCTTGCCTCAAACCACAAAAATTCAAATTAAATCATTTTTCCCGGACCGGGACTGGACCCGGGCCGGCTCAACGACTCACGGGCTGCGGTCGTTTAATCAACTCGCCCGAGCCTCGCACAAACCGCACAAATGAACCGGGAGGGAAGGATTGCCGGGGGGAGTCAGGCCCCCCACCGGGGGGGGAGAGGCTTTCGATTAATCGAACCAGAATGAGTGTTCCATTCTCGCCACACTGCGGTGCGACTAGACCTAGACCGCCCTATCTCTATGCTCAGCTTTCGGCCACGGCCAGGAGTGAGGCTTCATCATCACGCGCCCCACCGGCTCTTCGCTTCGCTCCGCACGCTAAACGCTTTCAAAAGGCATAACTATAATGTTGAAAATATTAAAATCATTTCTGACGATCATTTTTATCCGATTTCTGCATCATCACCATCATCCACCGCCACCTCGTCATCGTGATCGTCATCGTCTTACTCGCTTCGTTTCGTCCGTGATCGCAAAGGCATCTTCGCGGGCCGCGTCGCGGTGATCGAGCCAAAGGTGACTAGCACTCGCTCCAGCACACACACACACGCGGCCAGATTTATCGTACAGATTTAAAAGACCCTGGGAGGGAGTCTGTGGCCACCAATACCAAGCGAAAGGCGGTCTCCGGATCCCGTACCTGATCGGTGTGCGCTCAGGTACGAGATTCCTTCAGCTGATCAGCTCTCTCTCTCTCTCTCGCTCGATCGGCCCCGGGGCCAGAGCTGGTTTCTTAGAGTGTGTGTGTGTGTGTGTGTGGTAGTAGATCTGTGGTCTTTCGAGCACAGCACACTTCCTAGTACGCGAGTCCGTCGCGCATTCCTCTGTGGCCGCCCAGAGCCGAGGCTGGAGACCTTCTGTCTCCTTCTCTCCCTCTCTTCTTGTTTTTCGCTTTTACTAAGCGTTGTCGTGGCAACGGAGAAAAGATCTGGTACCTTTTATCGGCCCTCGTCTCTTTCGCCCGCCGAGGATCGTGTTTCGCGGTCTCCGCCGCGATCGTCTAGGTTTGCCTTCCAGCGAGTCGCTCGCGTCTAGGAGGAGCCACGAACCCACGTTCCTTTCTTTCTTTCGCTTCTTTCGGTTCGGTGTCCGAAGAACCCGGGAGATTGGTTCACCTCGGAGCGCGCGCGCTTGACCCTCAGAGGGGTCCTAGAGCGAAAAAGGTTCGTCGTCCGTCCGTTCGTCCGTCCGTCCGTCGTTGGTATTTTCGAGTCCGCTCGAGTGCTTCCCCCCCTCCTGCGTTTTATCGTCCATTCCTTTTGCCCAGGCCGGCAGGCTCTTGGCCGTCTTCAACAGGGAAGGTCTGTCTCAGGAGTCTCGACTCGCAGCAGCAGCAGCAGAGATAAAGGAGCGAGATTGTACAGAAGAGGCCTTCCCGAAAAATGGTTTCCGTGAAACGGACCGGGTGGACCGGGTGGAGGATCATTTGAAAGTCATTTCGTGGCCGGAGGAAGGACTTGCTGGCCATCATAAAACCACCAGCAGTCCGGGTGACGTGTGAGAAAGACGCTCTCCGTTTGATTGCCTGGCCTGGCCCCTGGCGGAGGTTGCGATCTAGCACCGATCTGTGAACTCTCCATGCTGCTGCTGGAGCCTTCTATTCCTGACTTTATGGCCAACCAACCCGGGTTGGAGCCACATATGCCAGAGGCCGCTTCCTACATATGCAAACGGCTCACGCACACGCACGCGCAGCGAAATAAAACATTTACAACCACCCAGGGATCTCCGAGGGGGGACTGAGGCCGTCAGACAACCCCTTCTGACGCTCCACACACGGCGGGGACCAAACCGGTTTCGCGGGCATTCTAATTGCTCGCAGGCAATATGGTGGCCCTGCGCGCGATCCTGGGCACCACTTTCCACGCTCCAACAACAGATGATCGTCCCCGGGGGGGGATGCGACCGGCACGGGCCACTGTTCCGTTCGCGGTTCCATCGTCGATAGCGCCACACCGCTGACAGCGGAGGCTTTAATTAGAGACCGCTGGGCACTGTGTGTGCGCCGTGATTGGCCGTGATTGACTGTGTCTCGCTGACTGATCTCCCGCAGGGCTCCTAGGCGATCGCCAATCGATACGCACACGCTACACACACACGAGTATGTCACACCCGTCACCCGGACCTGATACGACGGGCGCGATAACCCAGAACGGGAACTAGGCGGCGTCTGGTCTTTCATTAAAAAATGGCGCGTCCTGGCGGCCCGGGTGTTCGGATAGTTGAGGGTCTGCTGAGCGCCAGTTCTTGAACCGCAGCCCGAATAAGCTCGGTTGGGTTCGCTTTGATCGATGGTGAACTACGAACTCGATTCACTACGATCCTTATTAAATATAGGGTGATCCATCAAGTGTTTAAACTACCGATTACTTGACTTCTAGAACGTCAAACTTCATTCTAGGAATTGTAAACATAAGGCAAAAACTTTGACATTTATAGATTGGGACGTTATACGCCCCATCTTCGGAAATCGAATAATCAGTTGAAGTGGTGTTGTGAATTGACCTCCAAAAAGATGCGATTGGACATCATTGGACTATTATCTTTAGGGTGCGGTGAAAGATAACTGTTATTCGCACAAACCAGCAACAGTTGATGACCTAAAGACCGAAATTCAATTTGCTATTGCCGAGATAGAATCAGAGACTATCGATAATGTAATCAAAAAGTGGGTCGACCGAATGGCCTAGCCAGCCGTGGTATATGTTTGACCAAAATTGTTTATCTTGTCATAAATAAATGTCATGAATCAACCTTTCAAATAAATGTTCAAGCATCGAAAAATATTTAACCGTTTTCTTTTTATAACCAAATGAAATTCTAAATGCCTCACCCTATATTCTATTTGAATGCAGTAGAACCTCCCCGAGGGTCATCCGCGCAATCCTCGGAGGTCATCCTTTATTCTTCCAATAAAAGTCCGTCATCAGCTCAGCATAGGAAAGAGCTGGGTGCGCCGAGTACTGCTGCTGCTGCTGGCAACCACTTCCAGCGAGGGTCATAACCTGACTGACCATTTGGCTGTGAAGTGCGCGTTGCGGTACATTATGCATACTTCGTACTTCGTGAGCTCCCAAAACGACCAGGCGGCCAACCTTAAGCCAAAAGGGAGGCGACAAACGACCATCTTGAAGCGCGCGGCCGCAGCTTAAGGTCTTAAACACGAGCAACTCGCGCCACCTCTCGCTGGCCGTGTTTTGCGCTTCGAGAAGTGTCAACAACTCCAAGTGCTGTCAGGAAATTGGGAACTCCAGCGCTTCCACTCCCGCGGCGAAGAATTCCCATCCAACACTGTCAACAGACGAGTCTCATTTCCGTGTCAACGAAGAGTTCCAAATGTTTGCTCCAAATTCTTCGGGGACAGCCGGGCGCGCGCGCCCGTGGAAGAGAAAGTACCGCCTGGCGGCCCCTTCTTTCTTGCGCCGCGCGACAACCGCCGCCGTTGATCGATCGGATGGGGATGGAGATGGGACATTACATCAGACACGGGGAGGGTCACAGGTCCGATGATTGATTTCTACGACGCTCGGCCCTCGGCAGCCAGCAAAAACCCTCATTAACTGGCGCGTTCCTGGGTTCCGGACATGGATAGGAAGTACATCGCACCGCACTCCGATCCCCGGACGACTCCCTTGGGGATCTTGGGCGCGTTATCGTCAAAACGTGACTCGGTCGTTACGAACCTCCACAAGCCGGGACTCTCTCCTTCTCTCTTCTTCTCTCTCCCTCACTCTCTCCCTCACTCTCTTTCTCTCCTGCTCCAGTGCTCCAGAGCTTCGTGGTCGGTTAATTGGGTGAACCGTACGGGTCAGCATCACTCGGGAGACGCCAACAACACCACCCAACTTCTGGGACTTGCGACTTGGAGGGCATAAAAAATGGGCCCCCCATTAACCTGGCCGGCCTGGGCGGTGGCCACACCTTTCTTGGGGCCCTTGTGGAGTTTTGCACTAGCCCCGAGACCCCCGGCCGCCCGCCACCGTTGCCGAAACGTCAGCAGATTAATCAGCGGCATTATGTTTCGCGAAGCACCCGCGAGGGAGACTTGGCGCGCGTGTGTGTTCCACGGCCCGGTCCCGGGCCCGGGTGCGTTAAAAGCATCTAGATAAAGATTAATAATAATGTACCCGCCCGGTTGAGGGACCCTGGACCCTGGACCTGAGCGAAGAAATGAGAGAGAGCGAACCGAAGACCACGAAGACCTCGCCCCGGAGGCTGGTTGCGCTGGGCGCGGGACTCTCTCATCGACAACATCATCATCGGCGGCGACGGCGGCGGCGGGTGGCCACCCCAAAACCTGATCCCTGCCCCGTCGTGCAAGGCTTCCAGCCTCCAACAAAAGACGGCCATTGTGTTCCCGCCGCCGCCGCCGCCGCCCGGTGAGTCCTGAGGTGAGTCGTGGTTGCCTGTGAGGCAACGATCGGGTTCGGGTAATGATGGGCCCCCACCGCCATACCGTCACGTCCCGAAAACCACGCCACCCGCCCCAGGGGGTCCTGCTGCTCGATCCTCGATTTTGTGCATCTCATCCCGTGCGCTGATCTCCCGCGCGTTTGTTGTGGGCTCCGTTCCGTTCTCCATTTATGATTCGCATCTTCAACCCTCTCTCTCTCTCTCTCTCTCTCGCTTTCTTCTGCGCTGGCCCCTGGGTCTTGCGGCCGCGGAAACCCCCCCGGTTCGTCCCGCCTGTTCCGCGAACCATGTTTAATCATAACGATTATGTTTATTCTAACAAAAGCCGTGGCTCGACGAGAGTTCGCGCGTCTCGGGTTTCCACGTTGTCCACGGTCCGGGGAGGGGGGGTGGCCGGCCATGCACCCACCAGGTCCACCAGGCGTGAGGGCCGTGCGCGGCTAAAGGATGCCGCGGAACGCTAAATTATAGGGTCCCGCGCAAGGGCGCGCTCTGCTCTAGCTCTGCCGGTGGCGCTCCGTGAAGATTTGGCAAAATCTTCCTCCGAGATCCGGTGGAGGATCGAAGCGTTCGTGGTCTGCCACATAATGGACCCGGCCACAGCCCGGCCAGGGCCGGCGGGCCTCGATTTATGCACTTTTGGAAGACTCCAATTGTTCCGTGGAATGGTGAGAAACAAACAGGTCTTCCCCGGCATACGACGGATGGGAGTCGGAGAGGTCCCAAAAGAATCAGGAAGAGGTGTCCAATCGACTAGATCGACTTTTGGATTGAGTAACCTGCGGACAACCGAGAAGCTTTCAAGGATCACCGAATTAAGGGTTGAAAGTTTAATAAACTCCCATCGCATTCGAAACAATTTTATAGTTCAGCAAAGTCTTGAGGTCTTGTCCAAGCTCTTGTCTATCTTCTCTAAGGAATTCAGGTATCTGAGGGAGTCTCGTGGTCAACAAATGATGGAAATTCTATGCAATACATCTATGTCTACATTAGTTCCTATTTTCAACACAATCTGAAAAGTTCTTTTTAGGAATGGCCTGAAACACATTCTTCGTTCCGACTCCTATCTCAACTATTGACTTTTAAAGGTATCTCCAGAGCAGCCTATTGAGTTTAGCGAATGGCCAGAAGTCACATGATACTAAAGTAAGGCGAAAACGATCTGGGTCCAGTTATACAAAAACTTCACGAAGAAGTTGACCAAGAATTGAGTCTCTCCACAAATCCGGTCTTTTTAGAAGCATAGCATTACGTAAACCAAACTCATTCTTCAAATAGTATTCTTTGTTGACAATTCGGCCATTTGGAAGGAATTCACGATGACTGACAATCCATGACAATCAACTTTGGATCTTGAGGACTTTTGTACCGAATGGATCCTGACGGAACGAATACCTTTCGAATTACTCGCATCGATTCCCTCATTTTTGGGTGCCCCAAAATCGAACCAATCGCCTGTCCCCGCTCGGGCCCTCGGGCTCTGGGCTGGCGTTCTTATCAATCACCCGCCTAGAACTTCCAACCCCCTCCCCAGCCCCCGTTGGTGACAAGCTGAAGCGACAGAACCCTTGCCCGCTGGCGCATCGTCCGCCGATCGACCGCCGAATAAAAGCCATCGATTGTGGAGCCACATCGTCCGTCCGTGTCTGTCTGCGTGTGTGTGTGTGTGAGCGTTACAAACGCTCCTTCCGAAAGAATTTGGAGCAGCACCGTCCGCCGTGTGTTTGCACAGCGCCCAGCACTCGCACGGTTTGAATGTTTACCCAACTTATGCTGCTGATAAGACCGGTCCCCGTCGGTCGGACTTATTACCAGTTTTCTTCCCAGCCAAGGCCCAGCACCCCGTGGTAGGCTCGATAATCGATAACGACGACATCGAATCGACTTGGTCACGCCGTGCCGGAGGCCACTTACTTTTTCCCTTCACGAACTCGGAGTTCTTCTCCTCGTGCTGCCGCATCTGCATCTGGCGCTCCATCTGCTGGCGCTGGTGGCGCTGCCGGTACGCCTCGTAGCCCTTCGGCTCGCGGCCCTCGGCGGCCACCAGCAGCAGGACCAACGCCACCACCACCGCGGCAACGAGCGCCGTGGCGTGTCCCGCTAAACTCGTGTTGTACCCCTTCATATCGCTGCTGCTGCTCTCGCCGGCATTCTACGGAATGTTTTCTTCGCCCGCAACTCACGGCTCCCGGAGGATCACTCGCAGGATCACTTCACAGGATCACAGGAGGACGTGGTCCACCGTCACCGGCAGCTCATCGCTATGCTCTCTCTCGCTCTCCACCGAAACACCCGGCCGTATGTCAACCCAACACTCACACACACAAGAAAGGCAGAGACAGGGACTATTTATCTGCGAGGCACACACGAGCGCGCGAGATGTCCCGCGATGTCTCCAGTTACCACTGTGGCCACTACTGACGCAACTGAAACGCAAAACGCCACCCGCCAGCACAAAGGAAAGGGCGACGGAAAAGGGCTCGTTACGTTGCCCGCGTTATATTCACCACGACTCCGAGTCGTTTCGCAATCACTTTCGGCGCGGCGCGAATCCACTGGCCACTGGTGGCCAGCGACCCAAACATAAACACACACCGAACTCGCACACACTAGATGCCGCTGCCCCCAAGCACACCCGGCAGCACCCCCCGGGACACTGTCACCAGAGCGCCCTTGTTGGGCACGAACGCCAAGAACGTGTGCGCGGCGCGCAATCGACCGGAGCCGGCGTCACGTTGCCGCGGATTTTGTTCCGCTTTTCTTCAGACCCAACCCCCCTCTTAATCACTTCGAGAGGCACTCCAAGAACTGGTGGTGATTCAGAAGTTGATAGACAATCTGTGCTGGTGACTCGTGCCGTGCTGTGGTCGAAATCGATCGAAGAGATCGATTTTTGGGGGGCCCAAATTTCCGGACAGGAAAACCACAGAAACCACACACCACCGAACCGAAAGGGGGAGAGAGCTTTCTTTCTCTCTCACTCACTCACACAGCAGCGCACAGGACGGGATATCCTTGGCAGGTTTTATTCTCTTGTTTCAATTCGATCACAGGATCACTTGGTGCTTCAAATTCATCACGCACACACACACGCGAGCACGCACAACCCAATGGGGGGCGATGGGTGGTGAGGTGAGGCAAAAGTTCGCGCAACGATCGGGATGCCTGCGACGCACAACCTTTGCACGCGCGCGCACTCTGTTTAGGCTCCGAACTCGTACTGAGCGCGATCGACGCGCGACGAACCGCCGACGAACACACACTGCCCTTACGGCTGTGTGTGTGTGTGTGACCGCCTGGCGGAGCTTTTAAAAAAAAACTTATCCCTCCCTCTCGCTCCCTCCTTTGTGGGAGATTGTTTCGCCGAGAAGCTTTCCAAACAACGCAACAGCGCGCGCCAAAGGTGAGTGAGTGAACGAGGTGATCGCGCGATCGTTCCATATTGTTTACGCTCGTCTTGCGAGGATTTCGCGTACCAACGTGCGTGTGTGTGTGTGTTGGCGAACGGCAAAAGCTTTCAAAAACTTCGATCTTTAACCGCGCGCGCGCGCGCTCGGGTTCTCCTGTTGGCCAGAGGGAAATGCCAGAGTCCAGAGAGGAGGTAACATGATACACACCCGGACCGGTGAACGCGGTGCGGAGCGTGGTGGAAAGGAAAGGGGAGCGCTGGAACGGCCAACCGTCGAATACCGGAGAGTAAAAGGGCGCTTTTCATCGTCTCGGAGTTGCGTAGTCCCGTCCCGCGCTGTGCGCGAGTTTTATGTCGTTGCGTTCCTTTTTGCGTTGTGTTTTGCTTTCCTCTCCTCTCCGGTATTTAGTATGTCCCCTCGACGGCGATCGGGCCGCGTGTGGCACCATACAGGGTGGACCCACGGTGTGTGTGTGTCGCAACCAAAACACCGAACTGTGTGTTAAAACAATTCGGGGCTTTTTGGTGGCGCAAACAAAATATTGTTTTTCTGGAGAACCCCGAGAGGGTTCTGCTGTGTCAGGGTGTTGTGGTTGTTGTTGTTGTTGTTGGGGTGTAAAAATCGGGGACGCCCGGAAACGTGGAGGCCCCCTTCGCTTGTGGGGCGGGTTAGCACGAAAACATACACGGCCAAAGGCAGCAAAGCCGACCGACAAAGGAGCATCGGCTAAAACAGTTGTCGAACAAGTGTTGAAGGCGCGCGACCTGGGGGGCTGTTGAACAGCAAAACAGTTTACAAAAGTGTTTGGTGCGCCACATGCCACTCGGTGGCCACACAAGTGGGGCGGTGTGGCGGAGCGAGCTCCGTTGCATTCGACAAGCGTTTCGCGAACAAGGCGTAGCCGAGAGTCACCGGGCTTCATAAACATTCTACTAATTCCTTCACGGCGCTAGCAAGCTCGAAACTCCATCACGAGCAACGTTCAAAGTAAGCAAATGCAAGGTCTAAAAGTAGGAAACTGATGTTTTTCAAAGATATTAAATGTTTATTGCATTGAAATGAAAACTTTTATTTTATTCCAAAACATTTGCCTTCGCTAGGTATAGATTTCTCCCGCCTTTCTGTTAATTGGTGGATCTTTTGATCGCGAGATTTTGTAATTCAGTGTTCTCGACCTTTTTTGGAGTCCTCCAACGCTCTTTGCTTGTTAAATCGAAATCGCCATTTTCAAATTATTCAAACCTTTCAAAGCACTGCGATCTTCTAAAAGCATGATCACAGTAAGCTTTGACAAGCATTTGATGCGATTCTGTAGCAGCTTTTTCAAGAGGTAGCAGAAAAGAAATTATCCCCGCAAAACCTTATTTTTAGACACAAAAGTCGACATGGACCTCTTCAAAGATATATTGCAAATTTAATAATTGTTTTTCGACATGAAATCATTTGTCTGATATCAAAACAAGGTAATGTTGCCAAAAAAGCATAATTAGGGAAACCAAATTTCCAGCTACAGCTCATACTTTTAGACCTGGTAATTCAAAGCCTGGATTGTGGAATATATTCAAATATTCCCCAAGAACAGAACAACGTGTAAATCTTGCTGACGGACATCCTGAGTGACGCAGAAGACCCCCAGTTCCCCAAATTCCACCTGATACTTTACCGCATAGCTACGGAATTGCATCACAAAATGGTTGGCAAGCGCAAATATAAATATGTATCATCGGAAACCGATCACCAGGATCACCCTGTGGCTGACGCAGAGAATGGTGGTAGACAGCGACAGCGAAAAGGCAACGGCCATCCGGCCATCGAAGATACCTGCTGCTGCACAGGTAAAACGGCGCACGCACACCGATCCCGCCAGCATAAAATGCCAGCATCCCAACCAACGGACAAGGTGGTCACCACCTCGAGCATAAGATCAAGCGATCTCCGAGGCTGCAAAGGCCAGATCGCGCTGCCATGCTCATCTTAGTGTGCGTGTCCATCAGGAGCTTTCGATCGGCCCGTAAAACACACACATCGATACAGAGAAACGCATAGCTAAGCCAGCAGCATAAGACGGAGAGCGCTAAGAAACTGAGAAAAACAAAAACAGACACAAAAACATTCGCCCGCAACAGAGCCAGACACACACACAGAGACGCACGGGTCACGTTTCAGAGGGAGAAAGAGCGTGCGGAGGAACGAAAGAGACACACGGCGACAAGAAGGAGTAAAACACAATCGAAAAGACGGCGACGGCAGTCCAAGGAGCCACGCTAAGGCTTCGTCCGGAGACGAAGCAGAGGCCAGGTAAATCCGTCGCCACCCATCCTCCGCAGCCCCGTTTATGGTCCACCGACGGCACCGAAAAAATCTCATAAAATCCGTTCCGTTTAAGCCATCAGCTCGACACACACACATTCTTGCTCCTTTCACGCTTCTTGTGGGCCGCCACTTTCTTGAAGCCAGCATCTCTAACACAGAGAGAGAGAGCGAGAGCGAGAGCAGCAGAAAGGTGAAAGAGGCCTTAAGGGTCCACGTTACGACCCCGCCGCATTGGAATGCCTCGTGCAGAGCCCCAGAGCCGTGGATCAAGCCGCCATCGATCGGCGACACGCTCGAAAGGGGCACGATTTCTTGCACGAAACTGATAAAGCGCGCACTCGAGGACAACGCACACCATTCTTACCGGCTTCTCGGTCTCGGCCGCGCCGGGGTCTCGCAAATATTTAATTTCCCCACCGGGCGCGGGCCTGTTTACCTGGCTGTTGACGCAACTCGAGTTGCAGTTCGTGGCCGTGGCCGGAGCAAAGGTGGGCCCCGTGTTGCTAATACCCGCTAACCGCTAACCGATCGGGGCCCGTTGTTTACACGTTCGTTTCGAACGCGTTAGCCAAACATCGCGCAACGGCGCAGTATGCAAAGCGTAGCGGAACTTATCGGAGAATTCGATGTTGGGTGGGTTCGATGTTCCGATAACCCACGGCGCGCGGGTTTTGCGCATCCTTTCGTGAGCGCGAACAAATATTTATGCTGTCGGAGATCATACGCAAGGGGGCTTGCGGAAAACTAGGAGAACCGATACGCGGGTTGCTATCGGTTTGCAGCGACGGCAAACAAGGACGACTTTCTTGGAAGCGCGCGCGCTGCGGTAGATAAGTTTCTCCTTAATGTGCTTACGCTGTGTGTGCTTAATTTACAGCGTTTGAGGGAAAAAACCCGGCAGCAGCCACATGGAAGCCAAATTCCACACTCTCCAGTCGGTCTTATCGGTTATGCTAAAAACCCCCGGGCGGGCAAATAAAAGAGTCAACCGCCTGGCCGCCTGGAGAACGCTCCGAAAGGAACCGAATTCTCGGACCCGGTAAACACCCCGTCAGTCCCCGGTTTGCGAGCGACTTTAGACTGGATTCGGTAATTAAAATTCTTTGGCCCCGCGAGAGCCCAATAAAAAAAACGGTCAAAATGGTCAAATATGCAAAGTACGACGCAAATGCGGGCCCGCCAGCGATGTCCGATGCCGCCGTCGATCTGCACCGCGGCCGAGATCACACGGAAGTTGCCGAAAGCCGGCAGCAGGCAGGGAGCGGGCGGGGGGGGCTCCTATCGGGGCGTTGAAACCTTACACCGATTTATTAATTTGACGACGGCCATAAAGTATCGAAATTAATATTTTCACTCTTTCGCGGATAGTGGCCACAGATTAAAAACCTTCTTCTGTTTTTTTTTTGTTTCCTTAACGAAGGCATCAGAACTTCTGGCCGGCCCGCGGCCCCGACAAGCACCGCACCGTTTTAGATGATGACCGGTTTTGTTTCTAGTCCCGGCCCGGCAATTAGTTGAAGGTTTCCGATTTCTTCCTCGATTCTCCACCGATCGGAGGCTCGTGTGGCGGTTCCAGCATAAGTCACCTTCGATCTCGTGCGCACCCGGCGATCGCAAAAGATCGAACGGAGATCGAATATGCATAATTCGCCCGGACACACATTGATACCGGGGTGTAACGGTTCGGCCGCCGGCCGAGCGCCCATAATCACTCGCGGTGATCGGTGTTGGGCTGATGAATTGCTGGGCGCAGGTTGCTGCTGCTGCTGGGGAACCTTACGGGGTGTCCGGACCGTAAATATGCAAAGTGTTGGGCTGGCTCGCTCTGCTTGGTCCGCGCGGTGGGAACGGCCATGGCGGAAAGCAGAACGAATACGATTAACGAGTCACAAATCACCAATCGAAGATTCGGCAGAGAAATACGAGCCACGGCACGGGAAAAAGAAACGGTCACTGGCTGAGTGCCGAGATGACGATCTGAGAGCTGGCGGCAGATCGAACTGTAGAGCTGTTTTTGGGCGCGATGGCGAAGAATTTCGAACGGGGAACGAAAAGTGGAATTAATTAGTCAATCGATCGACAGAGAGAGTGAGAGAGAGCGAGAATGAGAGAGGCGCACCGTGCCGAGAGCGAGAAGCGAAACGATCGCGCCGCGCCGTGCAGCGCGAAAACGAAAGACTCTAAGCGACGAACCTCGCTCCGGGTTCGTAATGCGCCTTTTTCGGTCATAAAGTTTTCGTTCCCCGCTCGCCCCACACGACTGCCGCCCGCCGGGGAAATGTGTGTCAGGTTGATTGCGGGACCGCAGCAGCTTTATCAGGCGCTTTTGAGTGATTAGTTTAGCTAATGCTAATTTATGGAAAGTAGAAAACCTTTCAGCGAAAAGGGAAAATTAATAAATGCGCCCCTTGCGGCACGGGCCACGGGCTGTAAAATGTTGATTCGCCGAAGAGAAATACATCATCGAAGCGAGGACAAAAAACGCGGCGATCGTCAGGAGATGGCTCCGTCGATTGGCCGGGAGAAACTAGTTCCGCGAGCGACGCCTATGGGCTTTTTCGTCCGAATAAAAACCTTGGACGGGCTGGTCCAACTGCTTACGGTGCGTCAATTCTTCGGTCCGTTCTCATGCGCCTCGCGAAATGTGAGCCACCGGTGCCCGGCCCGGCCACACCGGGCAGTAGAATGTGCCGATTGTGCAATCCACCTACAAGCGGCGCTGGCCACCCCGGTTCGCGCCCATATGCTGTCGGAACGCATTAGTCAGCCGACCGGCCAGCCGACACGAAAGCTTCGCTTCGCACACGTTTGGTGGCACTTTTTGCCCGGTGGTTTCTCCTGGTGGCGACCCCAACGATCCGGTCCCACTAGAAGGTCCCAGCGGTCGACCAATTAGAAAGAACAACAATCGCGCCCGATACGGCGACGACTTTTGGCGAGATGAAAAAGGCTCGTATTACACGCTTGTCAGTGGGCCCATTTTTCGAATGAATGTAAAAGGCGATTAGGCGACGCTGCGGATTGGCCGGCAGGACGCAGGACGGTTGGCAGTGACCGGGGGGAGGCTAACATTTTAATTTTATCACCCGCACCGTTGACTGCGAAGATCGTGGAGAAAAAGCATAAAGCATAGATGAAAACGTTTACATTTTAGTCACCAAAAAGCGTCGTCGCGGACCGGCCGCACACAAATGGCCACCGCGACAGCGGAGAGGGTAGAAACCCAGAGACTATCAGCTTATGATAATGAATGCAGCATCAATTTAGGCTCACATTTCAAGGCGGCTTCGGGCGGGCGAAACGTGGCCAACGTATGTCCGAGAACCTGTGTCAGGTGTGCTGGTCCCAAATAACTCAACCGAGAAGGCCGAGAATCCGTGAGACTCGAGGAGGTGTTTTGTTTCGTTTTCTGTTTGTTCAAATCAGTGCCATTTTTTACGTGTGTAGAGATAGTGACATTTAAAAACATTGTCCGGGACTCCGGGCTGATATATCGACTTTAGGTTTTATGCTTAGTTCGTGCCGAAACTATTAAATCTTATCCTTCGGGCACCTCCGAGAGTCCATGGTCGTTTTGGGCTCGTTGGGAGATTGTGAAGGAACGGCTTTCGTGAATAACTCCTCAACTTATTACCCCATTTGAAGTGTACAATTTTCGGTGCAAGTTATGCTTGGCAAAATTTAGTTTTTATGCTACAAAAAGTAACTCATTGGTCATCAGTTCCCAGAGTATTCCCAAATGCATTAAAAGATATCTAAACTAAACTAATGCTGAACATAAATCTTCCAATTTTAACCATAAAAAGGAATGTAAATGCCTTAAAAAAATGTCCGGAAAGTAAAATAAATTGAAAAACTTTAGGATGAAAGTATCAGCTTTTAGTTCGCGTCCGTAATAAATAATAAGCTACATACGTCAACCACGCACCCGGAAGGGTTACTTCATCCATTAACCATTAACAGGACTTTGATCCGCAATTGACTCACCTGTTGAAAAGAGAGAGAGATATAAAAAAAAACATTAGAGAAGGTGAAACTGCAGCAAGAGAAAGCAAACAAAACTTATTAACCGTTTTCAGTTAACACCCTGGAAAATCGCAGCAAATCACGCCGAATGTTTCCTGCACGAGATTGTTTCCACCACCATCCGCCATCGGGTCTTAACAATGTAATAGCTAATCGTTCACCGCCGGCACCGCCATCCACCGCCGTCGCCGGCTGGCGGCTGGTAATTGCCATCGTCTGCCAGCGTCTTCGCAGCTGTCGGTGAGGCCAACGCCAGAGCCTTCGAGCACCTTCTGGCGGGTAACCAGCAAACAATGGTGCCGTCCCGTCAACCTGTTGCCATCCGGTCGTCCTAGGCCATGTGGTCCTGGCCCGTGATGGAACTCATATATTTATGGGAGCCTCGGAAACAGGTGAATTTTATGCTAAGCCTCTCGGGTGCGGGTCAGAGATCATAAAAGATGCAAATCTATACGAACGCTCCGGAGACTGCTGGAGTGGCCCTGGGAGAAGCGAAACATCGAGCGAAACAATAAATGTTTATTGTTTTATTGGGATAAAGGAGCCATTTTGGACAACGTTTAGCCGTTCTTTCGCCGGGCGAAATGACAGTTGCCGAGACAGGTTGAGGTCGATGTTCTTCGACATTCCGGGAGGCGGCATTTATTGAGTGGGGCCCGAGATTGAAGTCAAAGTGATGAAAGCGGGGTACACAAAAAACAAAAACAAACACAAACGCATGCGTATCGGTGTGTTGCATAAAAGTATGGGTGCTTTCGTGGAAATCGGCGCCGTATCTTCCAATAACCTCCGAGGAGTCCGAGAACTCACAGAAGACACACACCTCAGGTGGCCAGTGCGGCGGCCAGCGACACCGTTTATGTTGCCTCTGTCGTCACCCGGCACCACCGCAGTCGCCACCACCGGCGGATATTATGAAACATGCCGTATCAGCAGGCCGCGAGTCTGCCGCCCCGACGGGGACGGGGACACACGGTTTTGCGGCTCTCGGCACTTTCCCGGCGGCGACGGGGCCAACCGTTGCAGAGGCAACACACGTTTAATCGGAATCCGATTTATGTTGTTTTGTGAAGTTGTTTTCTGTTGTTTTCGCTGAAACTGAAACGCGACCTGGCGCGACCACCGACCGACCGAACCCCGGAGCGGGGGCTCTCAAAACAAAACCGGCCACACCGACACCGTACAACCCAACCCCACGGACTAACGGAAACATTAGGGGGCCTGAACCGGCCGCCGCTCTAGGAATTAAGGTCGAGTCGTCGTCGTCGTCGTCGCCGTTGTGACATGCTGGCAATTTACCGGCTCCTAGCGACCAATGCACCGGTTGCAGTTCCGTGCACCGGGGGCTACGGAGTCACTGTCCCTGCCGCCAGGGCATTGTTAGATGAGAACGGGCCAAGTACTTTCCCTAACGGGTGCGGTGCTACGTGGTTCACCAGTTGACGAACCTTCAACCGTTGGCTTTTAATATTTTAATTCTTATTCGAATTGGAATTGCATTTAAATTTAAGAAAATTTAAGCAAATTCAGTTGCTTTGAATCCAGTTAATTAGCCACTAATCGAATAGCCTTGATCTTGATTAGCCTTTTTCATATCTTTTCCCAATCGCAACTAAATTTTATGTTAAATCAGCCTCAGCCAAAACATTGGAAAACTAATATGTGTGTTAATAAAGCACAGAATAATGCATTTTTTGAGCACAACAAATAAGATAAAAGATGTTCAACATTTATCATCCTCTTCGTATTATTTACTCTAACGCTATGTCAGACACCCTATTGATGAAGAGAATATTCTCTTAAAATATTGACTTGAAGCTGACTGACTTAATCCAATTTGAAAAGCCCGATCAGCAAACATAAAAGCATCTCTCTAGGTGAAAAGCGCCCAAAAAAGACAATGTTCAACGCTACAAATGAATATGATCAAGTTGTGCTGTGGCTCATCTGTGGCTTTTGTATCGTGCCAGCCAGCCCGCTGAGAGTGGTGTTGAAAAATGTGATAACTCTAGAGCCCGACTCCCGGAGGGCCAGAGTTATCAACCAGAGGCACACCATTCCCACATCACACCCAATCAAGCAAACAATCAGAACAAGAAATCAAATCGACTTAATCCACAAAGCCCATTAGTTTCTCTTAATTAGTTTCTCGTAAGAACGCGCTGGAATATGCAAATGATGTGCATCAAAAGGCTCTCTCTCTCTCTTTTAAATTCTTTCTCCCAAATAGGGACTTCCCAAAAAGGTTCTGGCTTCAAAATCAACGGGTGCAACTCTCCAGAGCTGCAACGTTGCCGGGGAGCTCCTGGGACCGCTATCTCATTAAGCCATTCGAGGGAATCGTAAAAATCACAAAACCACAAAATATTTCCCGAAAATGTCATTACGTTGATTGCTTTTAATATCGCCGAATCAATCTTCAGCTTTCCACGAATGCGACCCACAGAGAGAGAGAGAGAGAGAGAGAGAGTGAGAGAGAGTCTGATTGAAATGTTGTTCTTGACGCAACCCTCGAAGACGGGACCTCCTTCCCGGGGGCCTACCCACCGGTTCGATTCCATCCTCGATCCCATTATGCTCTCCACTACGAGAAACGCATAACAACGCATATTCTATGGCCATCGTGCCAGGGTTGAGTGGAAAGGCCGCTTCGGAAACCAGTTTCTCCCTCGGCTCGATCGATCGACGTTAGGAAATAAATTAAAAGCATTTAATTATGAAACGAAAACAAAACGATACACTGTACAGGCACCCGATAGCGAGTGGCGACCTCCACACTCCAGCCGAGGGACCCACCAGAAATGGTCCCCGGGAGGCGGGCAGGGGCAGCACCGGGCACCGAACTAGTTAATTTATCTAGCTCATGATTTCTCTATTTTCTGTGCCGCGAGTTTCGGGGTTTCACCCGTTGGCTTCTCCCGAGCCATATCTTGATCGCAGCATCCATTAGCCGACCGCCGGCGTGGCTCGAAAGGCTTGGTTTGGACAGGGCTCGCGAACAAACACACAGGCCAGCCTGGCCAGCCGGCACGGTTGGGGTGGGTCCCGTCCGAGCTCGGAATGTACCGACAAAATACACACGCCGTCGTCGTCGTCCTCGTCGTCGCCGACGCCATCTCGCAAAAGCGGGCTACAAATATTGAGTTTGAGTGCGGCTCAATATTTGCTGTGGCCGATTAATGGCCCAGAGCCCACATGGGGGGGGGGGGGTTCAAAGGCGGTCTTGGGACGCTGAACTGCAACGCGCGCCAAAGCGACGAACGTCACACACGCGAGTGAAATGTAGTCCCGTCCTGTGATTGATTTCGGGCCACACGCTTGTTTCGGGCTATCGGAACACACGTGATAAACAAATTGTGCCGACGACGACGACGGCCACAACAATACAACGCGCGGCTTGATGTGAAACAAATCGAAGGGAACAATTTTTCATAACTTGTGAAGCGCGAGATGATTAATGAGCCCGAGCCCGTTGTTTGCCCGAGCCCGATCGCGCTCGAAGACGATAAAACCAAAACTTCAAACACTGCCGACGCCGGACACGACGAGACACGCCGTACGTCTCTCGTGTACAGGATGAATATTGTGTGGCTGTTTGCTTCGTTTAATGGCACGGCGAACGGAATGTTTCGCTTCGCTTATGATCGCCGACCGCCAAAAAGTCCCCCCGATCGCACGGGTCGATCGCCGATCCGGCGTTGAATAAATAGCTGCCGGCCGGCTGCCGCCTTCTGTGGCTCGCGATAGACACGCGTTCTTCGAAATGATGAGAACCGCCAAATGGGCGCAAATTGATTGCGCATACTAGGTCTATACGTTGAGAATCGGAGTTTTTTAACACACAAAAAAATGTTTATAAATTTTTTATGCAAATTTCTATTTTTTTCGAAGGTCAAATTGACCATTAACGTTTCCATCAGGTTTTAGGAGCTTGTGAAACACCACACCTTTCTGTCCCATCAAAAAGTCCGTTTTTTGGAGTCTTTCGACGCTTTTTTTGTAAAGTCAAAATCGCCATTTTGAAATTTTTTAAACCACTTAAAGTACTGCGATCTTCCAAATACAAGTCTCGACAAGCATTTGGTGCGATTCCGAAGTAGTTTTCTTCAACAGGGGCAGAAAAATAATAATCCCCGCAAAACTTCATTTTCAGGCACAAAAGTTGACATACTTTAACCCTTTAAATGATGGATTGCACACCGAAATAATCTATTTTTCGACCTGAACTCATTTACCTGATATCAAAACAAGGTAATGATGAATGAACCGCAAAACTGGGAAGTCCCAATCGGCAGGTACAGCAATCTTTTTAAAACTCCGATTCTCAACGTATAGACCTAGTATTCGTCACACAGCAGCCCTCATCATCGCTCTGACCGGCGAGAGATCGAGATCGAACTAGTTGCAACATAACGATCGTTCCCACACGCACACACACGCACAACGAACTGGGGCTGACCTTTTTCCCCAGTCCTGCTGGCCACCCTTCTATGGCGCTCGCCTCTAAATTACTTACAAATGAGCTCCGTTTAGAGGCGCGCGCGCCCTCCGAGCGTTTTCACGCTTTTCATAAATTTAAACCTTCGACTTTTTTCCCACTTTCTCGCTCGGCTCGCGGGTTCGCTGGCCCTTCCCTGGCCGAATCGAGATTCGATCAATCCGTTTTAACAGTCGCCAGTCTTTTTTTTCGTTTTTCTCCCGAGTTCCCGCGCTCCAGGAGGATAACATTACGTTCCCGCGAGGGCCGTAGAATCTTTGCTGCAACCTTCGCACGATCGACATATTTGTCCGATTCGAGAAGCGTAAGAAAAGCCTTAAGACCTCGGGAAGCGAATCGATTAATCACTCCCCGCGGGGCTGAGGAACAACTACGGGAGGGAGAGAGCGCGAGAGAGTGACCTCCACAAGGTGCAAGGTTCTTGATGGCGTTCGAACCGACGAAATCGAACTGCACCTTTTGAGTCTTGTTGTCCAGATTGGTTGTAGAATCTTCACCTTTTCGGTTGCCTTTGGGAGTGTTTGTCCGTAAAGATAAAGTCCGAAGGATTTTTCCAGGAATTCTTGGACCTTTTGGACTGTCGGAGCAGTTGCTTTTGGGCAGGTAGATGCGGTTGGCGATAAATTTATTACCTTGTTGTTGGCGCTTGGCTCGGTGTGGCTCAAGAAGGTGTCAACAGCGGTCCGTCCTGAAGGATCTGTCCACAGGATTTTGCGTCCGAGAAGGCTAGGCAACGTAGCGTTATCAAGAATCATCAGGTGGCCAGCAGTGTTTAGTAGTTAGCGCTGGGACGCCGCAACCTTTCGGACGCCGAACGATTGCAATCTCCGCAATCCGGACAGACTCCGCGCTGCTGCTGCCAACCAACATCTGTATCTGACTTTCGAAAGGCGTTTGGCTGTTAAGTGGAAACTAACACGACGGCACACACGGCACACGCTTATCAACCATCGCGCGCGCAGTACCCAGGTCCTTTGGGTCGGCGGTCAATGTCGGCGGGGTCGTCAGAAGGGGGCCCTCCCCCCATTGGCAACCTTTCGGGCGGCACAGAATAAGACAGGCAATAAAAATGTTCATCAACATTCAGCATTCCGGCGCGAGACCTAAAGAGACCTGACCTGACAGGGACCAGGGAGTTGAAACGCCGCTGATCGATAATGAAATTACTGTATTTTCGTTTCCACAGACCCCATAAAAGACGCGTTCCGGAGATGATGACGATGATGATGATGATGCTGTTCCAAACTGGCAGGTCTGTTGAGACGAAGGCTCAAGCCTTTCGGTGAGCCTTTCAAGAGTGCCGCGCACTGGCCCTACCGAGGCCTTTTTTGCATATCTCAGACCGCGCGCGCGTTATAATTGATACCACTACAGCTTCTATAGCTTTGCCTTTCAGCTTCACTAGTGGAATCGTTTCTGCGTTACGGCTACAGGACTGGATTATCCGAACCGGAATCGGTAACCCTCGGTGGCTCGATTCGAGGATCCTTCGTCTACGCGCCACGCACACAAACAGCGCCACAGAAATGTGTCAATCGAGATCAAGCCTCAAAATCAAGGATTGAAACCATTGTGCTCCCGAGATCCGAGTCCTTTCCTTTAGAAAACCCGAGGCCTCTTGACACAATCAGCAAGCGGAGGGTCTCAAAAGAAGGAAGTCCCGTGTAGCGTAAAATAATGGGAATGTGCCGAACAGCGGCTGCTGCTGCCGGTGGTGGCAAAAGGACCCGAAGAAACGTCCGTGAGAGGGATCGTTTCCCAGACCTTGCAACACCTCGGTTCGGCGTACGATCATCGAGGGTTGGGTGTGAAGCCCTCGGGAAGTCCCGCTGTGCCGGCGCACCTGAGATCCTGGGACCCCGGTGCCCAGGAAATCAAGGATCTCAACGCTCCGATAGCGACGAACCTTCAGCATTCAGTTGGTTCCTTTTTTTCGCCCTGTAGTTCGCTCCTCACAAACGACCTTTCTATTGCGCGGTGCGCCACGATGAAGAAGACTACAGCGAAGGGTTAAAAATTGAACACGAGAACGCTTAGACTCGGTCGATTAGACAAATATTTATGCAGGTCATTCGAGTGAGCGCACGACGATCGAGCGCAACATCTCACACGCCCAATCAAGCGGGGCCACAAGGGGCCACGCCAGGATCTCGATCTGGAGCACCGCCGCCGCCTGTGGTCACGGTCACGATTCGGTCGGGTGATCTTTGTTGCCGAAAACTCCACCTCAGACACCCACCGCTGGGCGGGTCCCAAAAGTGGCTCATCACGATCATCCTGCGCCTTTTTGCTTGTAAAAAGCCAGGGTGAAAAGCCAACGTAGGCATATTTTCGCGTCCATTGTCCTCGAGGGCTCGGACTCGGGCTCGCGCGCGGCCCTTTTTCGGTCCGATGAAATGCAAAACGTGATCGACGGTGTGAGGCCTAACGAGCGTTATCTCGCCAGCCGCACGACTAGGCCGCGTTCCTAGCCCGGGCCTAGACCAGGCACAAGCCTAGGTGTCGATCTCTCGAACGATCCGACAGCGCCGCGACGCCCGCGATAATGGACGGCGGGAGATGAAGTGCAAAAGCCATTAACAGGAGATAATTATGAAAAATCATTTATTATACAAGCACCGGGTCGAGCCTGATGGCCAGGAGTGATGCCCACCACCAGCATCGCCACCCATTGTCCGCCTGAAGCCCGCCGAGCCGGAGCCGGGAGCCTCGCCACGAGCTGACGTTGATGGAGTGGCCGGCCGCGCAGAAACTCGGCGCGAAGGGTTTTTGATTAGAGCGAAAGAGCCAAGAACGGGTTTCGGAGCCGACGCAAATTCTCGCCCATCCCGCCAGCCAGGTTCCGGGACAGCAAATATTGACCGACCGACGAGGGTATGAAGTTGTTGCCCGTCACGGTTTGTTTTACCATCTGGAAGACTGGACCGTGGTGAGAGTCGTGGCCAGACGAATCAATTCCTTTGTTTCGCTCCGATTTCGAGCAAATCGGAGACACCATCCCAGGCGGTGCCCAGGACGGTGGTTATCAATTTGCACAGAATTTGCATTCCTTCACGAGCACGTCGAGCGGCACGTCGGCGCGACCTTTCGTCGTGATCCATTTAACGGTCCAGCGGGTTTCCGGGCCCCCTGCTAGTGATGCGCTGGGTGGTATGACCAATCCGGACCATCACGGTCCAATGTTGACGGAAAGGTCCCATCTCTCTAGGATGCGATATTTGATATCGCATCACAACACCGAGTTGACGCCATTTGTCTATTTTCCCACCCGGTTCCCGGGCGCATTAGAGAGCCTGTCGGAGTTTGGGGTATAAATCTCCTTCCGCTCACGATAACGATTCCAGCCAGCGATCGAAGAGATTAATCACTGCGAGCGATCGGTCAACAACCTAATCTACGGTAGGGCAAAAAATCCAGCCTGGTCTCCGAAGCCTGACAGTTTGTTATTACCATATTGGGAAGGCAATTTCTGTCCGGAGGAGTGTCGCAAAAACACACCCCTCACCGCTTGACGTCAGCTTGGCCGTAAGGGCCATAGGATTCCCATTAGGGGTTCGGCGAGATCTTCCGAAATGCCTAACGCCTAGCCAAAAGAGGCCGCCGCCGCCCTTGACAACAGCCAACAGCCTGCACAGTGTGAGACCCGGCACCGAAAAAGTTCAAGTGGTCCCGTGGCCCTCTTCGGCGCATTTTACACGCATTTGCGATGATGGTTTTTGACATTTCCCAAAGGTTCGTCGCTTGCCGCCGCCAACGGTCCGGCCGTTTGTTTCGGTTTTTGCGTCGGTTCCACCGGTTGACCCACCGGCCACTGCTGCGTCCGGATTCGCCTGCACACACCGAAACTGGCATCGGCTCTGAAGGCTCTGACGGAACGGAGCCGTAATCGATTTCGATGAGATGAGATGCTGAAATCTGATTTATCGCCAGTGTCGGTTTACGAGGGGCGGCGGTGAGAGGGTGGCCACCGGTGCCCCGATGCGCACCGGATGATGGTGGACCGTCGGTTCGGGGCGGGAATGGGAAAAAAGATTTTAAAAACCATGACCAATCAATATTTATGACGGTTGACAGGTGGAAAAGTAATCGAACTGTTTGGCAACCGGCGAGAGACCGGAGAGGCCTGTGGTGGTGGTGATGGTGGCGAACCACTGGTTTGTTCCTCGCTGGCCTGTTCTACTACCACCACCACCATCATCGTCGGGGTGGGACCGAATGATGTGAAAGTGTTGAATGTTGCTGAATTCCCGAGCAAAACAAAAAATGGCGATCGGCTTGGTGCGATAAGATTCGGTTTCGAAGCAGCCGAAAACGGTCAAGCAGCAGCGAGGGCAAGCGCAAAAAAGGATAAGATTTATCCTTTGGCCTGGCAACTCGCTTAGCATCGCCACGACGACGGCGCGCGGGGGGATCAACTTTCACGAGCTTCTTTCGGCTGGCTGGCGGCATCTTGCAAAGCTAGTAATGTTGGGTCGACCCGAAAGTGTTGTTCTTGGTTTTGCTCACCTCAATACTCAATTTAGGTTTAGGCTTTCTTTCTACAGATTTATCTGTCAGATTTGTCATTAAAATTTGTCTTCAAAATTCAGAATGCATCTCTAACCAACCGGAAAGGTTATTGGTAAAAGGTTCTTGAAGCTTCATTTGTTTAAAGCAAATTTTCTTACTGACAAAGGAAGTTAAAAGGAAATCGTTAGAAACTTAGAATACGAGTAAATAAAAAGTTAAAGGATTAAAGAAATTATTTATCGGCCTCAGAAAAACATGAAAAAACTTTTCGAGCGACCTGATCACTGATCGGCGAATGAAGAAACAGGACTCTGGCCTGCGGGTCTCGAACCATGCCACATAAAAGCTTGCAGCATCAGAACCAGAAATGGAGAAAGAGAGAGAAAGAGGTAGAGCGAGAGAGAGCTGGGCGAGTGACGCAGGAATCAAGAAGCACTGACCAGGAGAGATTATCATCAATCATCCCGGGCCCGGGCCGGGGCGATCCCATAAACTGTGATTAAACAGCGCGAAAGCTCGCGAAAGGCCCCACAGATTTGCCGAGGCTGCCATGGCACGTTGCGGCACTGGCCCCAACATCCCCCCTTCCCTTCCCTCACCCTCTTCCCTCAGTTCGGTTCTGGATGTATGCAGATGAACGTGAAGAACGATGGAACGGTCGAACGGTCGGCATTCACTTTGCTGAAACCGCTCGGGCTGGCGAACGGAACGCCGCCACGTCGCCAAGAGGCACTGGCTCCCCGGGTCCACCAGGGTCAGGATGGGGATGGCAAACAAGAGCACCAACAAGTAGAACACCCCTTCAGCCTTCACACAAAGGAAGATTCCTCCTCCGAGATGAAGATTCCTTCTGGCTCGGCCGCGAGTGCTTTATGCGCATTCGCAGCGGTGCAGTGTGGGTCCCGGGCGAATTCGCGTTTTGCAACATATAATTTCAATTCTCCACCTCACTGCCATGCCGTGTAAGCCGCCCCCCTCTCGGCTTGAATCCCTTTGTCACGAAGCGAAGGGACCGCAAAAGAAAAATCACGTTTTCTTCTCCGTTCGTTGCCTTCGTTCGTGCGGGGGTCTAGCGTGCCGAGAGTCAAGAGGAAGGCCACCGCCGGAGGGGGGCCAGCCAGCAACGGCAGCTGACGTCCTTTGCGGCACGGTGCAAAGAACACGACCCGGCGGCGTCGGTTTGGGGTGGACCCGAGGGGCGAGGATTTTTACTCCAAAACATAAGTGGATCGGCGTTTGTTTATCGGAGGAGCCACCATTTAGTTCGTGTTTGTCGTGTTTCTTCCCCCTCCTTCCGAAGGCCGCCAGGATTGTCCCGCGTGGTCTTAATGAGGTATTGAATGCTAACGATTCCGTGTTGCTGATAATGTATAGGAACCCGCTCTCGCGCTGCATCTCACGCGAGCCTTTCGAAAGCCCGAGGTCGTGTGGCTGTTGGTTTTTGCATCGGAGCAAATGTTGGAACTTTTTGTGGGGCAGCTTTCCACCTCTTTCTAGGACGCGGAACAACTTCCCGGTCTGCTCCGGGAGTATTGAATGATAACGACGGTCGGCGGCCTGTTATCAGAGCTGCACTCCCAAGCGGCCGGTTTCTGCGGCATCCACGGCTCCGACCCCAGAAACCAGGGAACCAGAAATCTCTCCGTTTGTGACGGGTTGTGACGTTTGTTTACGGTGTGTCATGAATTTATTGCCCATTCGGTGCCCGAGAACCCGTTCCCAGAAGTGGCGCGGCCAGTCGAGCCCGGAATCTATCGCTCTCTAGTCTAGCAACCTGCACCAGCGCAGCGGGGTTGGTTTGATTTATTTGATTCTCATCCAAATCCACCTTCGTCGGCCGGTGGAAGTCTGCTCCGTTCGGACTTCTCGCTTACTTTGTTCCCTACTTTCCAGGGGCTCATGGGCCATTTCGTGGAAAACGCAGGGACATCGAAGGACCCGGGACACGGGTCCGCCGGGATCCTGTTCTACAGATTAACTCTCGACCTCGGCCGGTTTATACCTGCCTGACGGGTCAGATCGACAAAAGGGACACCGAGGAAGCGTTCGAAGACCAGGATCGGATCATCCGGGCAACCTGGGCAGGTACCTGCGCGTGGGTCACCGTTGCGTGGTCCAGATTCTCGCGATTAACTGCAGCGCCCTAATCCTTTCCACACACAAAAAGGCCAACACAAAGAAGGCTCAAATGAACATCGTAAGACACTGGACCTCGGCCGGAACGCACTGCGTCACCAGCGCGAAGGACGTCTACCGGGGTCGGGAGATGCATAAATAAGCCACCATCGGCGGCGGCCATTGTGCCGCCATCGCGCCGCCGCATCCATAATGTACAAGCCCGGACCACACCACCGGTGGGCCAAAAACGGTACCACGGCGCAGTTCCACGGAGCTTGCAAAGCTCACAGAAACCGGTTTTCGCGCCAAAGATGCTCTCTCCGAAAGTCTGAGGAGTTCTGCAAGAGAGTCGCGGTTTTTGGCTCGCACTACTGCGCCGATGGCAGCCATAGTAGTTTCGCGGGCCACTGGTAGTGGTGTGTGTTTGGCACACACAAAAGCACACAAATACACCGAGGATTTGTCGCTTGTCGTCGGTGTGTTGGTATGTTGGGCGCTGGATGCTGGCTCGCCCTGGAGTCTGGTTTCTCCATTTCCGAGACCAGCTCGGAACGTGGCGAGAAGGGAGGTAATGTTTTGATGGTTATTGCCTTGGGATTTACTTACACCTCCTCCTCTCAGCCTCCCATGGCTTTCTGCACCGTCAAATAATTAGGGCCTCTTTCACTTTGCGTCATTGCGCGCTGCGTTTGCGTTTCCTGCACGGCCCGATGAATCATGATGCGTCATTTAAAGGTCCCCCACAGGAAGTGACTTCGATTAACCTTCCTTACGAATTAAAAATACTGATCGAATCCACTTCGTGATGGAAATGATGCTGAAAATCGTCACGATCGTCACGATTTTTCCTCCACATTTTTTCTCCCTAGCGACGTATAGCGCCATCTAGCGACGCGTGGTGCAAGCACATTTTCCCCCTAGCGACTTGCAGCGCCGCTAGCGGCGTGTAGTGCAACCAAGTGCTATAAGTTTCTATAATTTCTTCTTAGGTACTGTAGCGCCATCTAGCGACGTGGATAAGTTTCATCGGTTTTGTTTTCGACATCGAAAGTTTCGAAACGATCGTTTGTAAGGGGATCTTCTACTCAACACTAACAAAACTTACGCCAATTTTCCGATGTCGTTTCGGTACGTTTCGTTTCCGCCCAATTGATCAATCAATTGAAGGATCAGCAAAAAGAGCAACTAAACCAGGCAGAACCAAAAATGTGTTGCAACTGCACAGACAAACACTTTTTGCGTTTCCAGACGCAAATTGAAACGCCGTAAACTGTTGGCCACTTTTGGATTGTGTGTGTCAGCATATTTCGCTGTGTTTAATTTTTGGCGCGCGCCTACAATTCCGACCCGCTGATGATGAAACCCAGTATCAGACTATTTACTTTATCGCGGCATGATACTGTCAACATTCGAGCACTTTGAAGCCCGAGACGCAGTGTAGGGCAGTGGAGTGCCTTTGTGACGCGCCAACGGCGCAGTTTTATCCGTGGAGACACTCCTACCAACACTGAAGCGATGTGTGAATGAGCAATGGTCGGAGATTGGGTGTTTCGAATCGAATCGCTGCAGATGCAATTTTCGAGCGACAATGAAAAATGGAAACAATTAATTCATAATCACTCACGCACCGGGTCTTGAGTGCGGTCTTGACTGAGTGTTGAGCTAGAAGATCTTGGCTCACGACGATGGATTGCATTTATATGGTGACAAAAACGATCAACCATGACGACGGTCGCAATTGGGGAGCAATTTTACGCCAATAAGGGTGTCTCACAGCACCCGAACTGAATCTTGATCGATGCGATCGCACCGTGGCGCATCTCGAAACATGTGGAACCATCCCAAGATGGCGCCACCGCCCTGACGTAGCCGAAAGCCTGGGAATTGCAGCAGCACCGTCGGGCGATCGTCGGGCGGGTGCGTTACTTAACCTTTTGACAAACGCTAATTAAAACGGAGAGAAGCCCGGCTTCGTGGAAAGCGAAGCCGACGATGCCCCAGCGATAGACGTAAACTGTGACGAACTGTGTGATTGCTCCTGCCGCGATGTGTGTTCCGACAATCTGTCTAGCCGTCGGAATGTTTGCTCTGATATCAGGGGGAAGTTGCTTGGAAACCGCAATGACTTCATCTCCCCAACACTGTCTAATGACCTCGAAGATACCAGCAAGCATGAACTACGGGACGGAATGAGCTCGAACAATCGAAAGCAGCGATCCCCAGGATCGATCGTCATTTAGCGCACAATAAAGCATTAAACGCTTCCTAACGTCAGAAGCGGAGCCAATCGAGCCAATCGCTGCGCCTCCGCGAGGAATGGCAACATCGATAATGGGTCCAAAGAGAGTTCCGAGGTGAAGAAACCCAAAAAATCGCCCACTCCGTGCCCATCGAAGGAAATAGTCTTCTACGCTAATGCCTATGATTTAAATCCATCAAGATTCGGTGCCCCGGGCGTTTGGAGGATGTGCTCCGGACCGCCGGTTGGGTGTTCTCCCAAAGTTTCCGATGAATGAAATATTCGTCCCACACAAGATCTGTTGTTGATCAGTTCCACAGCTCTTTACAGTCTGCTTCTGCCCCGACTTCCTTCGGGTTCAGCGCAGCGCGGCTGGGCGAGGCAATCAATGGCCCCCATCACCCATCAGAGACCACAGAGGTCAATCGTGGTGCTGCTACCGAAGAACGAGAGGCCCACAAGCAGCCACCACGACAGCAGAGCCCTCCGCCGGGGATCGGGGGAAAAAAAAGTTTCTCAATCGACCCCCATTAATAGACCGTTCAGGGCCCGGCAAGGCGAGGCAAGAACCTCCCAGACCCAGACATGGCTGGCTTCGCGGGTTCGGTTCTTCCACGAAAACCGTAGATGATGACTCCCGTGGCCGGAAGGCAGCCTCTTTCGGGCCCCACCGATCTCCAACACTAATTCCCCACTACGCCGCCATGTGTGTGTGTGTCTGCTTGGAGGAGCTGAGCTTAGCGTAGTATGCGTGTGTGTCGTTCAGCCACGTAAGTGGCCCATCGGCCAATCGGATACGCGATTGAAGAAGAGCACCAGCAAGCGATCGTCGATGCCCAAAATCATAGAGGGAAGAATAGAATGGTAATTATGGGCAGCCCCGGGCCAGGCCAGCGAGAGCTATTAAGCGTTACAATGTTTTACGAATCGTTCTGGCCGAAGATTCTGGCCCCAGATGATTTACGGTCCCAGTCGGAAAAGATGGTCCGGACGTCCAGAGTGACTCCCGCGGTCACCAGGGTCACCGGGGATTGATCCGTGGGTCGGCCAGACGAGCATTTACTTACGGTTTGCGACTAGTGAGCCTAGGTCATCTACGAGTCGGGCTAGGTCAAGACCTCTTGGAGCAACATACCTGGGGATGGACGAAAGAAAAAGAGAGTATTGAGTTGGGTGCTTCAATTGCGAATGCTCCGTCTCTCTGTAGTTCTTCGAAAGGTACACCACACCCAAACGAAACATTCTTGCCCATTTAACACTTGTGATCAAATAGATTTGGTCACGCGATTCACCATTCGTGAATTCCCGACGCCTCCACTAAGCGCCACGGACATGGGTCGTTAGTGGACCGTGCCAGACCAGGAAACCAAGAACATTTGGGGCCCGCATACCAATTCTCGCCAAAACGGACCAAATGGGTCAATTTGGCGGAGGGTCCACACACCCGCTTGGCGTCTGCCGCGCTGCTAGGCGGCGTTTCAATTTATGACGGCTCTATTTTTTCAATTTAGACCTACTGCCCCTAGGCCCCGGCTGGACTTTGTCAATTCTTCGTCGGGGTGACTGGAGAAGAAAAAAAATCTCGAACCATCTTCCCTCGCAGATGGTCGCGGTGACTGTCATAAATTTTCATCAACATCAACACGCGCCACCAACACGAGACCAACAAACTTTTTCGGGTGGCCACTTCGGAGGTTAACGTGCGCTGCAGTAAGCCTTCGGGACAACTCCTTGGCCCACCAGAACTCTCTCCGTTTGTTAGCCGCTGCAGCAGCCATCATCGCCGTCATCGATTCATTGATTTTCAGTTGCACTTTGCAGTTGCTCGATCCGATCGGTCCCGGTTCCCATCGATCGAAGGGTGCACTACTGTTTTGATTGCTTTTAATTGGTAGCCAACAAGTTGGGTTGGCCAAGTTGTTGACCGACGGCGAACGGCAAGTGCTCGGGAGCCAAATGGCAGCCTGCAGCGCGGGTCAGCGAAAGAATTTCGGGGGCAAATATCAAGTACGATGCAAATTGCGGTCAACGCACACACATACACGTGTACGGTTCAACGTTTGCAAAAATGGACTCTACTCTTTGGGACCCAGAAGACTGTGTGAGAAAATGTTGGTGACCCACCCAGATTCATTCGGGGTCTTAACTTAATTTTTCACATCACTTTGTTCCTAGTTTCTTCTGCGGCACTTGTCATCTTGGACTGAAGCGATTGCTTTGGCTACTACGATCAACGGATAAATTCAAGCAAATTATTTTCTTTCTTGTGAATATTTTCGAAATCGAAGGAGGCTTCGATTCGATGGAAACTTTTAACCGTCAAGACGGTACTTTAATGAACCTTCAGAGAGAACAATTTTCTTCCATCATACGAACTTTGAAGGAACTACGACTCCCTTCGTTGTTTAATTTTAAGAAATATTTATATTAATTTAATATTTATTTATATAATTTTGGGCTTTTTCGAATTAGTTTAGATAGTGTTTCAACACTACTTAGCGCAGCGGTGCTAGAGCGACAATAAACACCGGTGATAAAATCGGGATGACTCCGATCAACAAAGAGGAAACATGAATCAATAAACTAACGATTTGTGGTAAATGCGGCCATCGCTCGATCTCGCCGTAAAATGCTCCTCTCGAACGTGCAACTTATGCTCGCTGGTCTAGCCTTTCTCCGAACACGCCGATGCCACTTAACACCCGCCGATGACGGGATGCACCAGTTTCCGATGCGCATTATTTATTTGTAGGAAAATGCGCCATCACCGACATCGATGTCGGCCGTATTAATATTTGAGGAACACCAAAAAAGCGGTACGGAACGGGACGAACTTTTGTTTACCGGCCGCGTCGTGTCTCGTCCCGGCCTACGCGGAAGAGAAGCCGGTCCGCCGTCGCCGCGGCGGGCCTGGACATTTAAAGAAAACAATTGAAAACTTCAATTATTTGCCCCCTCGGAGCAATTTCCCGGTGGTAGCCAGCATCCAGCCGCTGGTTTTCAAATAAACAACGACCACCGAATGGCCAGCGGCGGCCATATTGGCCATCCGCAGCACATATCGTCGTCTCACTGACTCCTTCGCCTTCTTAACGCTTACGGAATCGGAAAAAGACCCCTACAAAGCGAAGCCGCACAATAAAGTAACAATAAATAGTGATCGCGGGCGCGCGCGCCCGAAGCTGCGTTTCTGCATTTATCTAAACATCAGATGTTGCGAATATGTTTTTGGGGTCCGCCACGGTCCGCCGCTCGGTCACGCCAAATCAGATGCTTCAATCTCTGTCCTGTTTATGTTCCTACTGCCGCCGAGTGCGAACCCATTTCGCAAGCCCAATTTATGTTCACACCGTTCAGTGTCATAATTTCGGCGCCTTCAAGACTAGATTTTTTGCAAACCTCGCGTTGCCGTCGCTCTAATGCAAACAGCAAATGTGGTGCGAATGGGTTGAACGTAACCGGGCGTTAGAAACCCGTATAGCATAAAGAGCGCGACTAGAAAGGAGAGCAAAACACACACAGAAAGTGCGAAGTGTGTGTGTGGGGAGCTCGCGCTGTGGGGAGCCGTCCAACGGAGCCGAGCATAATCCGATGGGCATTCCGATGAGTTACATGCAACCGACCGGGACGGCAACATATGGGCACATCTGTGCGGCTTCGTGTGGCCCCCTTCTCGTTCGGTGTGAGCCACAAATTGAATGTTGAATGCTGTTGTAAACAAACAAATAGAATGTATACACGCACCGTGATGGTGCGTAGTTGTGGTTTTTCGGGAAACAACAATGTTTCCAATTGTTTAAACATCGCGGCGCGCGCGCCGATCGTCTATATCGTCGGTTCGGGCTTGGAAGATCACAATTTGCCAAAAGTTTGCTTCTTTGCCAAAAACACCCGAAACAGGATACGCAAACGGACGGTTCCCGAATGGTGCGTGAGAAATCCTTTCAGTCCTTTCGCCCAGGATCCGAAGGTTCGTTTTTTGTTCGCTTCACTTCGCTCGGCGTGTTCACATGGTTCGTTCTTGATCTCGCACCAGCAGGAGTGTCCTGGCGAGGTGTGTCTTCTTGTTGTTCGTCATGCTCGTCCTTTCGGATTCGGAGCTGCAATCTGTCTCTGTGCGCGTTTGTTTCGTTTGCTTTTTTGTCGGCCACTTTCGGGTTCCTTCTCGGGTCCCGGCACCTTCTCGGGCCACTCGGGCCTGAAGTATTATTTTTCCGTCGCTTCCGACCGACGACGGGAACTGTTCTAGGTTCTGGACTGGGTGTTTCGTACTGGAGCACACACAATCTATCACACAGGGAGTCCTGCTTTTTTGTGTTGTGTCTTGAACTCGGGAACATATGGTGTACGCGGAACGAATGCCAACCAGCAGCATACGATGCGCCGTTGACGGATGCGCCCCGTGAGTGGGATCTCTCGTTCGGGGCCGGACTGAAGAAACTTGATCTACGGTACACACGGTTTCGACACTCTGCATACAGGCGGAGGCGGCGAGAGGATCTTCGTTCGTCTGAGGATCTGCGTTTTAAGATCTCTGAGAAAAAGTTTGAGGCACCGATCAAGATAAACAGGGCTTCGGCAGGGTGCGGCCGTTTGGAAACTGGGATGGAATAAAGAATCACTTTGTTCTCGTCCAAGATGCTGGTTAACATAAAATTATTCCAACTTTTGTCGTATAGTGTGAGTGATCGTACAGATTTTTGTTGGCCTGGAAGGGGTTTTGATTTTACACACGGCACGGCGAAGAATGAACTGTTATTTAATTCAATCATTTGAGCAGTGGCAACTTTAAGTGGGGTCTGAAAATTTCAAAATTGAAACGCAATACTTCTAGAAAAGGATATTTAGAAATCTCATTTAGACAACGTATGAGAAACGGCAGAAATAGATCTTTATAATGATCCTTCAACGAAGCAAAATGAAGCTTTCTGTATTGTTATTATTTATTAGAAGAGAAATAGATGATCTACGGACAAGCCACAAGCTTTCTGTGTTGTTTAGATTGGAAATGTATTTGTCTCAAATAGTTACTCATTCCAGTATTACACGTTGAATTAAGCATTCTCACCTATTAAAGTACAGCATTTTTTATTCCCAACCACTCTCAACAGCTATTTTGTTTATTGAAATTGAATGTTTAAACCGAATTTGAAACATCTTGTATTTAAATAGTTCTATACCTTGTTCCATCACATTTTTCTATAACATAAAAACATCTTGTTCGACTTGCTAAACATTTCTGGTGCGTGGTGGTGTTTTTGCTGCTCAATTTTCGACCCGTCCACCGTCGGCTAGGCTTCAAAAAATGTCTAATTTTTGCTGTTTCACAATCGCCAAGACTAATGGGAGGTGTGTGCTTCGCTCTACAAAAATTTCCACAGAAGAACCCCCAAAAAATACCAACAACACACACACACGCGCACAAAAAATCCCCTTCATCTCCTGCGAAAGGAAGCGCAAAGCACAATCAACCCGCGCTCGCCCTCACCCGAGCCTTCCTTCCACTTCCCACTAAGATGTTAATTACGCAGCTCCCGGGCAGCGAATGAAGCAAATCGTTTAGTGAAGCAAAACGGATCCCATTCCCGGCCCGGGCCCGGAGGAAGACGGTAGCTGTCGGCCGGCCGCCGGACGGTCGGTGGTGGGCCGAATCTTCTTAAGCTTCAGCCCGGCTTTGGCCCTTTCGTGCCGTATGCCCCAGTCTTGAGAAGGTGTGCGCCCCCGTCCATCCGTGCCCGCGCGGCGGCCGCGGGCATTAATCAACCCGGCCGGCGAGGAACGCGAGAAAAACGCAAACCCAACGCGGGAGATGGATATCAGAAGATATGAAGCATATCTCTTCCCGGGCCCGTGTGGTCTGTGTGCGTGGAGTGAGTTGGCAGCCGAACGGAAACAATCGTTCACACGCACAAAGGTACCGGACGGGGCCACTGGTACGGCCGGGCAGCTGCCCGAACGGAACAGCACACAGAAAAAAACCCGACCCTGGGTGCCGGAAAAGGGTGAAGAAAGCCACGCTGCCACCGGACCGGAAGATCGGAAGTGATCCATTTGTTGTGGGCCCACGACGACGGCAGCGACAACGATTTGGCTGTTGTTTCGCTTTTCTTCGGGGCCTTCGGTCTTGTTCCGACTTGCTGGTTGATTGTTCTTCCCATCGCAACCGACGGGCGACGGGAAAGGTGGCCGTGCGCCAGTGAAAGTCGCAGCCGCGGCCATCAAAAGGAAGACATCAATAATATTACATTTATTGAACCGACAACTCGACGGCGACGGCACGGAAATGCACTCTCGAACGATCCCGAAATGGGACCATTTTGGTGTCATGATCATAATTTCCAACTGTTCCCGAGTATCAAACGCCGAAGGCACCAAGCGGGAATGTGAATTGGATCAGCAGCCGAAGAAATGAACCCCACGAGCCCCGAGAGCATGTTAGAGGATTGTTTAATAAGTTTTGATCTTCAATACTAAAAACTGCCGTCGATGCCGTCGTCTAAATACGTACCATCGTACTTTTTTACAACGGAAAAAAATCAAATATCGTGCAGTTTTTGACTTTCTATTTTTGGAAAGTATATAAGGACTGCAATTAGTTCTTACAACTTCAATTAGTGCAGTGAAAAGATGGGTTGCTGAATTTAAACGTATCGTGTCGTATCGTACAAGCTTTCAAGACGATTCACGTCAAAATCGTCCAAAAATCATACACAACTCCTAAGATTGTAGAAAAAATACAGGATATTGTTTTGGAAAAAGATCGAATGAATGAAAGAGATTTAGTAGAACCCCTATACATCTCATTGGGTAGTGTAGGCAATATTTGGACTGAAGTATCCATCTTCCATCTGTTTCTAAACCTGAAAAAAATCATGCATGGAAAGCGTTTTTCATCGTTGATGAGGTCATAACAGCTGCGAAAGCGTATTTGGCAGCCCACCCAGATTCTCACTTCAGCGATTGAATTCATAAATTCTCGAATTCTCGTTGGAACAAGTCTAGTAATGTTCAGAGAAACTGACTAGACATACTATATAGACAGAAACAATAAAGTATGTTCCAAACCATAAAATTATGTTTGTCTTATCGAACCGTTAAACATGCTGAACAGCCTGGTATCCATTCGCGGTCGGGTGGCGGCCAATAAACCGGTTCATTAAACCAAATTGATATCATGTATCGAGTATCGGGCTTTTGTGGTTGCACAGCAATTTCGGATTAATCATAAAAGGCCAACAACAAGGACTGGACACTCCGTCCCGTTCGCTTTCTTATTAGTTGTTTAATTAATGCCTCATAGAGAGCGAACAAAAAAGGTGGTCCTTTTGGGGAGTTTAGGCATTTCGGCGGTTTTTTTTATGGGCAACTCCCTGGTCCAACTCCAAATTCTCGACGACGCGTAATGTGCCTTTGGCACCTCTACCAATATCTTTTCGTGGTGCTTTAGATTTTTTTCCGCCACTGTTCGTTGTTGTTTGCCTGCCACTGGGCTTCTTGGTGGAACCACAAAAACCACAATCAGGTTTGTTTTGTTCGTTCGGTTCTCGCTCTCCCTTCGGGCGGTTTTAATTTTTGGCTGCCGAATGGACATTAATACGAGCTGACACAGCGGCAACGCCCGGGGGACAAGCCATTCACCTCCACACACACACACACACGGACCCCAACAACGTGGAGTCGGGCAGTGTTGCCAGCCAACCACACCAAGTTTCATTCACAGCGCCGCGTGGTTAGCCTTCCAAAAGCCCTCCCGCCACCGAATCAGTGGGCCACAAAGGTGGAAAACAAAAAACAGGTTTTGGGTCCGGTTCGCCCGCCCCATTCATCGGAAAGGGGGACGTCGCTGGCCTGCCTGGCAACTTGTTGCATTTTAATTCAACTAATTTTTATGAATGAAGCCGTCAGAGCCCAACGCGGTGCGGTCAGCGAACGCGTTCCGTTCGCTTCTCGGGAGTTCGCGTTTCAGGTGTCCAAGCGCAGCGCAGGCCACTGCGGCGAGAGCAACCGCCTGAAGGCTAACCACCACCACCACCAGCACCAGCACCCGCCACGGAACGGATTGCAGTCACCACATCCGCCACGGACAAGGGCATTCCGCGCGGGATGCTGTGCGCGATGCATCGCGTGAAGCGCTTCGACTTCGACGGGTACCGTTTATCGGAGGGCCTCGCTGCGAGACGTAATCACTGAGCACCCGTCGAGGGCCGAACGTCGAACACGAAGCACTTTATAGTGACAGCGTCGGGGTCGGGAGTCCGATGCACATAATTTCGAGCGATTTCGGGCGTCCCATTACGTATGCTAATCGCTAAAACGCACCACCGATCGCTATTTGGCGAGGAGTTAATTTTCTTTGCCAAGGCCAACACGCGCACTACGTGATGCAGGACTCAAGCCCTCGACGGCCGTAACGTGATCTGGGGTTTTTAGAAAAACTCCTCGAAATTATCACTCCCTTTTTGGGTCTCTCGTTCATCTCATGGGACTCAGGATCAACCAATCCCTGGTCATTCATTTCATTCTTCTTCCAATAATCATTTCATTCTTCTTCCAACTGTTGTACTTCTTGTAGTTCTTAAAAATGTACATAAAAATGAGAAAAGGATTGAAGTAGAACAGGAAGTGTCCACTGATAGCCCTCGATAGCCGTGTAGCCCTTCTAATGAAGCAACCCCAATCAACGCCCGTTCGAAGCGTTCCTCGTTCAGACTAATACTCAGTGCCAGTGCTAATCACTAGCCTCTTGAGCCCCCCCGGGTTCCTTCACGTCTAATCATACAATCAAGCCACAGCGAATCGACCGTCACCAATGTGCCAATCTGCCAGCCCAGTGGAGACAGCCACTATTAGCCCCTTCGGCCCGAGACCTTCGAGTGTTCGGATGATGATCAGCCTCATCACCGCGGGTTTTCAGCGGAGTGCAAACAAGTGCATCGCCCAGTGCGCGACGCTCGGGACACAATCTACAATTATCATGTTTTACCCAGTTTTTACCACCCTTCCAGTCGATGTTGTCACTGTGTCTTACACCGGACCGCCACCTGCGCATACCGACGCCATGTTTATTAGCGTCGTTTGCAAAGCAGATTCGAGACCACGGATGAGACGTACGCTACCTGGGGCTCCTTACCCCCCGACATATTATGCAACACTCCGCACGATCTTTCGGGGTAGGGGACTGGCGAGAATCGAGGAAGAGCGCGGACCGGACTTATCGTCGGAAAACATCTCCAGGGTTTCTCTCGCTCGCTCACTCGTTCGTGATATGAGTAATGTACAATTAGTCAATCGATTCAATCAACGGTTTGAAAGTTGCAAAGAGGTTTTGCTCATCCCATGGTCAACTGCCGCCAAGTGTGGGAAACACGGGCGTGTGGGTCACGAGCCACGATCGCAAACCATCGGCTGGAACTTACTCGAATCGAAATGATGGTTGTAAAGTAACTCTTTTAGATGTTGTTGAGTGTACATCACTGAATCTCGAATTTCGGACTCGAATAGCGGACCTGGCGAACTTCGTTGAGCTCCAACTTCATTTTTTTAAATAAATCGCCACATAGTTTTAAGATATTATAATTTCTCAAAAATTCGAGTTCGTCTCTTAAACTGTCGAAATGCGCCAGAACATTGCTGACGGCCGTTAACTTAATACTGTAGCTAACAAACATCAAGTATTAGCTTCTAACTCGAAACATCTTTGTTGCTGTTTCTAAATCTACAGGGTGAATATAAAAAAATGCAACAAACTTCAGACTGCTGTCATTTCTAAACCTCTCGTCCGACAGCTGTCAGATTTATACCAGTGACAGTTCATTATATTGTTTACAAGCGTGCAAAAACATTTCGGTGGGAATTTTACAGAAAAAAAGTTATTCGTGATGGAACTCAACCGTACCAGTATGATTTCATTATATTTGGCTGGAAAACCACAAGTGGCTATCTTTAGAGCCCTCCAGCATTTAAATGTTAATAAATCTTTTGTGTCTCGTACCATCGCTCGTTACAGTGATACTAGTGGCGTAGCCTGACGTCAAAAAAGCGGACGAAAAAAAACAGCAACATCACCAGAAATGGTTCGAAAAGTGAAGAAGCGACTTCATCGAAATCCGTGTCGCAGGGGCCGAAAAATTGCTCGTGCGCTGAACATATCGCAGTATGCCATTCGGCAAATATTGCAAAATGAGCTTGAACTAAAGCCATTGAAGTTCCAAAAAGTGCAAGATCTTACCGATGCACAAAAAAAAGTTACACTCGAAAGAGCCAAAGACTTGCTTCGCTTGGCCGCAAGTGGTGAACTGGCGAATTTGGTTTTCTCCGATGAGAAACCATTCGTTATCCAGCAATTTGTAAACAAATAAAATGATCGTGTTTACTTGCCAGAGAGGTCAGCTGAAAATTTACACCTTCGGTTGGCCACCAGAACTCAAGCGCCGGCCATGGTGGGGGTGTGGGCCGCCATAACAGCCGATGATCGCTATCCGCTCGTATTAATCGATCGTGGCGTCAAAATAAATGCCGAATATTATCTCAAAATATTCTGAAGAGTGTATTGCAGCCTAGGGCACGCAAACATTTCGGTCGCAGACCTTGAATATTCTAACAGGACTCAGCACCATCGCACTCAGCACGCGCCACCCAAGAATGGTTAAAAAATGAGGTTCCTCGCTTCATTTCCACCGCACAATGGGTACCAAAACCTCCGGATGCCAATCCGTTGGACTCTTGTGCCTGGGGTATTTTAGAAAGCAAGGTTTGAACTAAAAAATACCAAACTTTCGATCACCTCAAGCAAACGCTTCGCCGAGAATGGGACAAAATACCGCAGAGCCACTTGTGGGCAGCGTGTAACGGTTTCATTGGCCGTTTGAAGGCCATAATTCGTGCCAAAGGTGGCCAATTCGAACAAACCTAATTTGTTCTAAAATGTTATGAAATTTCCGACATTTTTTGCTTTCATTCAATAAAATTGAATCAAAAATGAAAAAAATATGGCGTTTTACTTTGTTGCATTTTTTTATATTCACCCTGTATGTTGTTTCTTTTAAAGTTCTCCCTACTCTACGCAGTATATATTTTTCATTCTTCAACTTATTCTTTGTTCTGGTTCCTATCTGCACTATCGACTCTCAAACGACATCCAAATCCAATACAAAAAAAAACATTGTTTTCCGTTTTTGGTAACAGTAGTATTTAGTGCCACAAAGAAAGTCGGTTGAATTCGACTAAAACACGAGGTAAAAATGCTACAAACACACGTATAATTAATGTGAATGCATTATGAACCGCATGAAAGTGAGGAATAATTGACCCTTTCACTTAAGTGGCCTTTGAAATAATCTTCGGTGAAGATCTTCGGAGATCGATGTTGGTACGTCCGTCAGTTATGCAGCTCGATGTAACGCGTGATAAAAGCATCTTTAGCTATTATTTGGGAAGAAGATCGATCATGTTAAAGTGTGAGCCCATTTTAGCTCATATCAAAGATATAACAGACAGCCATTTTGTAAAACAGGTTGATCGATAAAAGCACGCAATCCAGTCGCGCAGAGTGCTGAAAATATAAACATAAATGTTCCGGGGAGCCAAATAGTCGCCTCCCCTAATGGCGTCGGCCAACCCGCTCAGACATCCTGCGGTTTAATAAGACTTGCCAACCGACAGATACCTAGCTGGTCGAATTTCGCTCCCGCCAGCCGAAAGATGATCGGCCGCTGAGTGAAACCTGCCCTTGTTCGGTAAAGACAACAGAAGACGTTCCCCAAGAAGGGGGAGAGCTGATTAGCAAAGCTGGGAGCTGTGTCTAAGCGGTTCCGGCGCTAAAAGGTCGACGCGGGAGACGGGAGGAACCGTATTTAAACAAACATAAATATTTATGAGTGTTTGTTTCTTCTCGCCCCACACATAGCCGCACCCTAGGCTGGTGGGTGGGTGTAATTCATCTCCATTGCCCAGCCAACGAGCGACCACTCAGCAAATGAATGGGGGAGCTGCGAAGAAACCCGGTATGGCGCCCACTCGGGGGGCGAGAAAAATTGGTGGAAAATTTGAGCCACACGGTGCTGGGATGGGGCCAGGGGGTCCCAATCATAGGCGGAACCAGCCGTCAGCAACACACAGCATAGCGGAAACGGCATTTCCACCCAAAAGCGGGTGACGCAAACCGGGTGCGATTTACGGTAACGGATGGCCGGGTGTAGGGGCCCCAAATGGGATGTGGGTAGGTGTTCGAGCCGGCCAAATATGTTTACAAAACGATTGCGCCATTTGGCCACATTAATCCCGCGACGAAGTGGCGCATCTCGGTCGGGTTTAATCGGTTTCTTTTGAAAACGTGGCAAGCGTCACGAGGCGGAAGCGGTGGGCACTCCATTTTTGGAGGCAAGAATTTGTCTGTGCGCATCTCTCCGGGCCTGGGAATGCCGGAAGTGGCGGACCGAAAGCATCCACCAAGACGGAACCGTCGGCCACAAAACGGATCGTTTCTTTTAATTAATCCGTCCAGCGCGCTAACTAGCCGCAAAGAGTGCCGTAAAAAAGAGAACTTCGCCGGCGTGTGTGTGTGTGTGTGTAAAAGGCAAAGTGAACAGCGGAACTCTAAAGAATTTCGGCTGGACCGAAGACCCATGGTTAAGAGTAGCCGGTAGCCGGCTTCCGCGCGAAGCGCGAGAAACGAAACATTTCAATTAGTATTTAAATGGGCACCCGGGGGGCCGGGAGTGGGCTAAGGAGTGAGTGTCAGGGCGGCACACAACACCGGAGAGCCTGATGCTGAATGCTGATGGTGATCCCGCAAGGGTCGTTGATCGTGTCTGGAAGACATGGGGCGAAACAAAAAGGCCGGATCTCAACCGGAAGACAGGAACCGGACTTGAAAGCGGGCTTCCAGGCCGCTCCTACTCGTCGTCGTTGGTCTCTTCCGGCTGGTCGCTATAGAATCGGACCCCGTTCGTGGTGCGAAAGGTCGCCCGGGGATTAGAGCGAAGCGATGCACACCCGGTCTCCGGGCTGGCGACGTCCAGACGCATCCATCCCGGTGATACCGTTCGATGTGATAGTTCAACGACCGATGCAGGATGGACCCCGACCAGGGCTGGTGGGGCACCCGATCCGCTCGGTCTGGGTGCATCGGTATGACATAATTGAATCAGCGTCGCCACCGAGTGGACCTCTTCGCAAGCGGATGCGAATTAATTACAAGGTGGGCAAGGTAGTACCCTACCCGGGGGGAACCCTAGGCCGGAGTCAAGAATCCAGTTTCTTCTCCGCGATCTGGTGTGTCTTGGGTCCATAAATTACAACCATCTCTGGAGCTGGAGCTAGGTCCTTGGGACGACGGAAGCGAGACCATAATCATAGATTATGCCCTGGGACTGCCGGAGGCCGGCTCACCGCTTCCACCGTGAAACCCTTCGGGTCAACACGACCGTGTCCACCACGCCCACGCGGCGCCTGCGGCGTGGGTGCGGCGGCCATCACCATCATCATCATGATCGAGGAATCAAAACAATCACAACTTTTGTTTAATCGCCCAACCCTACGCTGATCGCATCCATCCTCACTTGGCGGCCAGCTGTTAGACCCTGGCCGACCCAGAGCATAGCTGGAAGCTGCACTGAGTGCATTCCACAGCGGAGCGGAGCCCGAGCATCCGGATGAAAGGATGATGATTGGGGTGCTGCTCGGGGAGCAAGTCCCCGGGGCCCCAGCATCTCGCTGGTGATCAAAGTCCGCAGCACCGGTGGGGCCGGTGGGGAAAGTGCGGTGTAAATTTATGTTGGACATAAAACAAAGCAGAAAAAACGCATTATGAGAATGGGTTGATCCCACCGAGAGAGAGAGAGCGGCGGAAAGAAACCGTCCATAGGACTGATGGTGGAATCTGATCGTCGGACGCTGGTGGTGAAAATTAAGCTGGGGCCCGTCGTAGTCGTCGCCCCATGACAGCTCCCCGACGGGTCGTAATGTGGTTCATTAATCCGGGATAAAATAAAACTAATGATTTATTAAACACAACCTTACCGGGCCCCATTTTGGAGCTCTCTGCTTATCTGCGCTCGGGTTGAGGCGACTCATATTGTCGAGGCGCTCTCGAGAAGCGTTTTTAATGAAATTTGAATGGGAGGCCCGATTTATTACGACCGAAGACGTGCGTGCCGCGTTGGTTTCATCCGGTAATGGCCGGCCTTTAGTATAAAGTGATCGTCTATCACCGACTTGTGGTAGATCGTCACCATATTAGTTGAAGCCCACGCGGCCAATCGTGACCGACGAATCGATTCCGGAGTTCCCTTCTCGGATGATTTGGACTACGATTACTCTAGCGCAGGCTAAACCAAGGGCAGGACGGCTTGGGCCAGGTTCGTTAAAATACCATTACCCAATTCCACGAGCTGTCTTGAGATGTAAACAAATGCTCACCCGTCATCACCCTTCACTACTGCATAGCCATGGCTGTCAATATTAATTTCATGATATTCTACTCAACAATGGATCAAAAAGTATTTCGTGTTTTGATTTTACACTGCTTCTTGATGGGGACAAGTAACGGTCAAGCGAAGCAATGACTTGAAAAGTGTCTTAAGGACTCCACTCCGTCAGACAAACCTTGCTTTGCTGACTTCAAACGTGGTCGTAGAGACATCGATGATGCTGAATCCAGAAAACACCAGAAAACATTAAAACAACCCATAAAATAGTTTTGAATGCTCGAAAAGTGAAGTTGTGTGACTTAGCTGCCATTAGAAGGATACCGAAAGATCGTGTTGGCTTTATATTGCATGAGCATTTGATTATAAGAAAGCTCTGTTCAAAGTGGCTGCCGCGTTTGCTCAATGCTGACCAAGAACGTGTTGATGATTCTGAGCAGTGTTTGGCCCTTAAAGATGGTTACAAACCGAAATTTTTGGGTAGATTTTTGACAATGGATCAAACATAGAACATCAAACATCACTCCGACACTAAAACGATCGAAAGTAACTGGTAAACCTCAACAATCGGTTGGAAAGGTCTCGGTATTTTGGGAACTGTGTGGTGTAATATTCATCGACAATCTTGAGAAGGGAAATACCATCAACAGTGACAATTATATAGCGTTGTTGGAGCATTTGAAGGCTGAACTTGCAAAGAAGTTAATTAAAACGATGGCAAAACTACATGAATTGAACTTCGAATTGCTCCCACATCCACCGTATTCGCCAGATGTGGCTCCCTACTGGCTGTTCGCCGATCTCAAAAAAAGCTCACCGGCAAGAAATTTTGCTCGAATTAAGAGGTTATTGGTGAAATTGAGGACTATTTTGAGGCAAATCGATAAATCATTCTACAAAAACGGTATTAAAATGATAAAGTCGCGAGGCTCTTGATGGAGATTACGATGGAGATTGATAAATAAAGTCAATTTTGAACAAAAAACCACGTTTTCCTACTTAGGCTTCGTTGGCTCCATTGTTGGTTATGTTGGTGAGGACCGAAAAAATTCTTGAAATTCTCTAACAAACTTACCCCAGGCCAGCAAGCTCTTGGTTATACCTGAATCAAAGTGATCTTAGGCTAGACCATCTTCAATGACAGTTCCGCAGCAACCATCAAGCAGCAGCCCAAGATGGCCGATGGCAGACTCTCACGAGGCATTGATTATACACCTAGCCGTGACGTGCAGGCACTAGGATACAAGTGGTGGAGAGCACATTCCAGCGGCACTATTGGCGCATGTGGCGCCCATCCGACGATTAGCAGTTGATTTACACCGTTTGCAGTTTTACGACACACTCGTTGCATTCTTAATGCTGGTGTCGGCCTCTACTGGACCAAGAGTTCCATCGTAGCTGACGTTTGGCAAATAATATTTCCAACGATCGGCTACGCTGGTCGTTGTCGGGTGGTCGATCTCCCTCGACAAGGGGTTGTTGATTGTTTACACCGCCTGGCCTGAGAGACAAAGAGATCGCCGCCCAACACACACACACAGCAAACTTTTCTGTTTTGCTACACAACAACTTTGGCGTGAAATGGAACAACCCCTCGTTGTTTGTGGTGGTGCGACCCCCCATCCAACCAACAACATTACCAACTGGAAGGCCCAGTTTGTTTCATCACGCAACACTGGTTTTTGGGGGCCCCCAACATGAGTGTTCTCATGTCGAGGAGTACTGAGGGGACCACGGCGCGACACGGGGCCCTTGAAATGGGATTTTCTTAATTGCCACCATGTCAACGGGCGGCGACCCGCTCGGTCGGCGGTTGGCCAATCCCCGAAAATCCCGATTATTTATGCAAGACCTCGTTAGAAGTCATAAAGTGTTTTATCCTCCGTGCTCCGTGTAGATGCGTATCTCGTGATGGGCGCGCGATCCGAGATAAAACCGGAAGCCACAGGGCACCCGGGGCATCAAAACCCTTTCGGGGGACCACTCAGCATTTTGGCCCACGATCCAGATCTAGCGCAGCACCGCGGCGCCCTCCAGGTACGAAGATCGTACCCCTCCGATACAGACATTAGTTATGCGTTGGAGTTGGTGCGAGCGAAAGAAAAATTAATACATAGAATCAATTATGGCGCGTGGTGGCCAGTCGTGGGGAGACCCCATTTCTGGGGGTGTGGATTCGCCCCGAAAAGCTCGGATTTTGACATCCAGATCCCACTGGGACCGGACTTCCTGGATCGAGTTACCGTGTCCAGGCACGCGTGCCACCGTCGGGCGTGGAAACCCAAGAACGTGGAGCGACCCGCCACTGGAGATCTTTCTGCCCCTGGAACCCATCCATCAGTGGCCCCTGTCAGAGCCCTCGATTTGGTCAGCAAATTATTCATTATTCAGCAAATGGCGCTCTGGAGGCACCATATTTCGAGCCTCCCAAGATCTGTCCGGTTTGATCGCCGGCAATTTGCATGTTTATGACCTGATATGAAAACTTCGCACGCACCGGGCGAGCACACTGGCAAATATTCAACCTGACGGAAGGGCAGTGTGACCTGCGAAATGGAAACGACTCTACCGCTGACCATCCACCGGAACCGTTTTTTTCGGCGCAAGAATGTCTCAGCTTTCCTCTCCACCCGAGACCCGGGACCGGAACTCCCATTGGCCGGGTCCCGCGGTCCCACATCATCTTCCGTCGAGCGTTAAACTGTGAGGAAAGCAGTCCGCTGCTCCACCATGCACCTCCCCAGCAGTAGTAGTTGGTGGTCATTTGCTTCACGCGATCCGGAATTTTACTACCAGTCCGCCTGGCCGCCTATTAAACTAACGCCTCACCTGCAGCCGGAAAAAGAGAGAGATAAAAAGGGAAGATATCGTTAGCATATGAAGGTAATGAGCGAAAATTTGAAATAAATTTATTAAAATTATTAACCGCCCGGACCGGGGCAGAATTAATGATTCGTGCCCCGCATTTCGGCGCGCAAACATTTGGTCGGCCATTACCGGCAGCAGCTGAGATGGTTCCACAAGACAGTCCGACACTAGTTGGTGCATCTCGCCAGGTCTTCCGGTACGGACCATTAAACCTTCGTTTAAGGACCTGCACGATCCGGCGTAGCGGCGTACGTCGATCAAATGCACATCGCAAAAGGGCGATCCAGTGGCCGGGAACAAAATGCCCCATCCCCTTATATGGACTGTGCTGGACCTTCGGCCGACCGATCGAACGGGACAGTAAAATGTTGTGACAAGAAAATCAGCATACGCGACCCCAATATGGTCATAATGAAAGGAAGGCCTGTCAGAGGCGCTGTGGCTTTCGCGGGAGTCGCGGAGCCAACGCAACGAGAGCAGCGCTAAATCTGACAAAATAATGACCCCGATGATGGTGGGGTGTGCTGCACACATTTTGGACCACTTGGACCACCACCACGGGGCTCGGTTCCCTTTTTTGGCAGCAACGATCACTACGTTGATGTTTATGGGATTCACTACAAAGCTGAGTTACGCCACGATACTGCGGCCCTCCCGAGAGTTTGTCTTCCGATCGACAAATTCCCATCCCAAGTGCGGACACCATTTTGTATTTTACCTGACGCCGACTCCGGTCCGCGCTTTTCGGGCAATAATTTCCTCCTCGCGGCAGCTTTGCGATTAATCGCCAGCTTCCGGCATCATCCGCATTCCGAGGTGCGGGCCGCCATTCCGAAAACATCACCGACGAACCGGAGAAAATAAATTGTAACAAAAGAAAGTACCGCGAAAAGAAGGCTAACGGATGGCGCATTCCGACGTTCCGGGCCCCGTAGTGAAGGTTTTATGATCAAAAGACCCACCATTAGGATGCGCCGCCGGTGGAATGGAGACCCCATCTGCCGCAACCGAAAACCGGACCTTGGACCCCACTGTCGGAAACTCGGACAGGTTCCACAGAAAAGCCACCCAAAAGCATGCGCGGTGGACCCAGTGGATTCCTGTGCGACATGCGTTGACAGCGACCCGGCTGCTAATCGGTGTTGCGTTCCTAATTTCTACATCCTCAGCATATCTCTCCCACCGGGTCCGTGGGGCCGGAAATCATATTTTCCTAATGGGGAGGCAGACCAGGCAATTCCGGGAACCGGCGGCGGCGGTGCTGCTCCAATTACTTCAGCGCTCGGACCCGGACCCGAAGACCTCCCATGCTGAGGCAGCGATTTTAAAGCGCGAAAACGATACCCAAATTTATGGCTTTCCCTTTTTCCGTTCAAAGCGGGCGCTTTGGAATCGGGGCGGGTTCGAGCGCGTTCCCCGGAAAAGCAGCGGGACTTTCGGAACGCTCGAATGCCGATAAATCATGGAGTGCAGGCCAAATAATTAGCCTGCGATCGAGGAACCCACACCGTGACGTGATCTAGAGTTGCGGATGGGCGTCCACTGGGGATCGGCCATTTTGGGGCTGTTGAGTGACAGTTCCGAGATCGGAACCATACACCCCGGAGGCACCCGGGACTGTTTCTAGGTGGCTTGTGGCCGTCGCCGGTCAGTCGCCGACGAAATGGGAAGAAAACGCACGCACGCGCGAAGAAGTTTTGAAGACGTAACAGTGGCCGTTGCGAAACCGAAAACCGTCCAAGCCAAGCAGAAGCTGAAATTGTAAATTAATTCATTTAACTCATGCCGTGGCGTCTTTCCGTTTCTTCGGCCGTCGGTTTCGCATTGCTTTGCCCACTCCGCAAGAACGCACCCCGCGACTGGCGAGTCTCAAGTTTTGGGCTCGCAATTAAAACCGCTGATAAAGTGCCCGGGCCGCCGGACTACTTGGCGGACATTAATTCTACACTGGGACGCTACACTGGACTGGACATGGTTCCGTTGGGTTACGTTCTCACAGGGCGCCTTCGCCATGGAGTATCGGCCGCTCAAAACACGTCCACGTCCAGCGTCAACGGCAAGCTGCACACAGCAAACAGGATCTTGAAGATTGGCCAGAAAAGGGAACACTGGCCAACGGAAGAATGCCACGAATGGTGGCCGGGCTACCAAAATAGGCTTCCACGCAGCGCGCGTCTCAGTCTGATTGGCGGTCGGTTTGCGCCTTTTCCAGGATGCGTGCACTGAAAATGGCTCAATTCCTGCCCGGCCGGCCGCTCAGAGATGCCCAGAAGACGATGACCCGGATCGACGGACGGACGGACGGACAAGTGAAACAAAAACGACGCCACCGTAGAAACAAACAAGCGTCAAACGGACCCCTCGATCGTTCGTGGGTTTGGACGTGGACTTGAGTAGCGCGAGCGCGAAGCAACGAACCGGCGCTCAATCGATCGGCCACGAGCTCGGGGTTGATCGTTTTGATGGACGAGGCCTGAAATTTTCCCCGCCCGTAACTACTACTGCTGGTGCTGCTGCTGAGCGGAGGCTTCCTGGCTTCGCGTCGTTCCGAAATCGATTCGCGGCATCGTTTTAATCGGTGACAGTCGACTGAACATTAATTGACCATCGCCGGGCCACAGAGAAGCGATAGACGAGCGATTGGCGAGGCAAGTGAAAGAAAAACCCTACCGAAGGCCCTGCCAGAAGACGTTTTTCAACTTTCTTTCTTCGGTGACCATCTTCGGTGCCACATTGGAATGGAACACCTTTGCTTCGGAGCTGTTGCTTCACCACAGGCAGCTACCTCCAGGTCCTCCTCCGGCTGGTCAATCAGCGCACTCAATCACCCGGAGCTGGCCTTTATCCATCTCGCTCGCGCTCTAACGTCACCCGCTCGGTGCCCAGTCCCATAACTATCCCATTTGTATTCCGGACCGAAAATTCCAGATCCTCGGGCATTACACGCCTACGCGCTGACGCCGCGGCAGACTTGAGAGTCCGGACTCTCTTGAAGTCCCGTTCTTTGCGCGTTCCGACGTGCGCCTCGCCACCACACAGAGCATTTACATTTTGTGCACCCCACGACCCGTTCCAAACTGTTGGATATCCATCGATCCCTCGGGCGCTCAGACGGGTGTGGCCATCGACACGCTAGATGGCGCTCCCGGAGCTAGCCGAAGCATTTCTTTGACCTTTTCTGGGTGCTACACTGCCGTGACGCCCGTCGCCGCCGCCGTCACTGGAGCGTATCTAACCGTACCAACCAACACGGCACGGACTGGAAGAAGCTCAAGACGCCAGAAGGCCACACCAGAAAATCATAACGTTTATCGCTCGGTGAGTTTGGGGTCCGGGTTTTGGGCGTGGGAAAGGCAAGCGCGGCTGTGCTCTCTTCCGACTGCCCGTGAGCATCCGAGATCCGAGAAGGTCTGAATGCCACTTCGAATGGCGAACGGCCGCACGAAAGAAAGGTACTTGTTGCAAGCGACAGAAAATAGCGCAACGGTTCTGGGCGCACAGAAATAGATATCGCACATCCGGTTGCCGAGTTCGCGGTGCATCCCGGTGCCAGTCGTTCGGCCGAGTTGCATCCACCCTTTCGAGGATCGCAGCGGTCGGTAGATAGCAGCACAGCTAGCTACGTGCGTGTCCATTATCGGCCCGCCTCCTCCAGTGGAGCCGATCCAAGGGCCAGCTCCAGGTTCGCGTTTCCTTTTACGGCCGAGAAAACCGGCCTCGGATCGTTACTTGAGAGCGCTTTCTGCTCGATTTCATCGTAGCGAACCGAACCGATTTTTCCCGACAGCCGGGAAAGGCATCGGTGGTGCCGGAGATAACACACAGACACACAGCAGAACGGCTCCCGGAACCGTGCTCGGGACGCGGGATCGCTAAAAATCGGTCGTCTGGTGCCTGGAGAACTGTGGGAAAACCGGCCGGCAGCTGCCGCGCCGCGGTGCGTGGGACCGGTCGATCGAGGAAGATCTTTCTCGCATGTTGGCATGGAGTATCATTTTTTCTGTTCGCTCTTGACATCGGATCCGGAGGACATTTTGGGAACATCCACACACAAAAAACAGTAACGAGCGTCAGGCTTTTGGGGAGTTTTTTTCCCCTTTAATCGTGGTAACGTTTTGCACACCAAATTTATGTCACGACCAGCTCCAGTGCGACCTCCTGCGCGACCGGCAAACTGGTTTCCGCGAGAACCGTTCGTTCTCCTCGGGGGCATACGTAGCAAAAAAGGAAGGTCCGTAATCATATGCGTACCACACCGCGATGATGTCCCGATCGATCGGGACACCAGCACCGTTGCAGCGCGCTAATTATGCTGATTGGGGCGTGAATCGGGCTCTCCATGCAGCTAATGATACACGGCGCAGATTACATACGGTGGCTCGCAGACGGATCCGTCAATCGCTACTACGTTCGCAAGGTCCAACGGTGAGTAATAACCACATTTATCCCTTCGGAGCACCACCATTACCACCTCCTATTGCTGGGCTGCTGGGATGCGAAAAAGCAACACCACGTCAACGGACGCGTCGAGGACGTGACGAGCATTGCAGGTTTCGGACGGAGACGGAGACGACACGGATAATCTTTAAAATCCCACAACTACGGCGTCCGCGAAACAGTTCGATTGTGCTCGATCTAGAGAAGCCACTTGCCACACCGAAGATCGATCGATCGAGCCCCAGAAGCAGAAAGCTGATGGTCTGGTTTCCTGTTATGTACTTCTGCTGCGCTTCAGCCGAAGATCGATCGATCGACGAGACGCTTTTGTACGAGAACCCCACCAGAACAGTGTATGGGAGACCTGAAGAGACCAGACCCGAAGACAGAGCGAAGGTCTGATGTCGTAATGGGGCTCCACACACATGTTGCGGCGAATGTGTAGGCTCCGTTTCGAAAAGGAAGATGACTCCCGGACAGTTGTGAAATATCGACGTGCTGAAAGGTGACGACGGCGAACACTGTGAGCACCTTTTTTGCATAATCGATGACATTTGCTTGTCCTGTGCCTGCGAGGCGAACCCCTTTTGTGGGCCGTTCCTCGAGTACGAGGGTTTTCCGTCGTCTTCGCGCTCAGGATTATTTTATCTGACATGTTCTTGGCAAATGCTCCTCCGGGTCTTGCTCCGCTTCGGAATAGCTTGAGGGCAAATGGTGGGATAAAAAACTCTGATCGTGTCTAACCTCCAAAAAGCCCACAAAGAGCGCATCCAGGCGGCGTAAGCAATCAGCGTTCCGTAGGCAAACAGATGGCGTGGCCGTGAGTCACACGTGAGGCCCCAGTAATCGAAGAGCCCCAAACGAGAGGAAGCCACGGAAAAAAAGGAATCACTTTTAATTGAAGTGATGCTGCCGGTGATGATGAACCACACGTCACGGCCGGCCTCTATAAAAGTAACCCGAAAAACTAACTAATCCCTTCCTCCCGTCGTAGGTCGTCGTCGTCGTCGGTTTCTTCGGCGTTTCTTTGCTTCCGGCGGGCTTTTGTCGCGTTTTGGGCATCTCGTATTCGTGTTCACATATACCGTCGGCAGCGTGTTCTTCTGAGAAGCCGCACTGCAACAAAAAGCACGCACACCACGAAAGAAACTTAATTTTGAGCCCAATTTCCCGCAGAATCTTCAACCTCGCGAGGTACGGAAATTCTGGAACACTCCACCGGCTTCCCGAAAAACGTGCTCGAAGTAATTAAAACTCGCTTAAGGGTCGACGGCCAGGATCGGTCAAGGCAGCCGAACAGAAGGCGAACTTTAACATCCCTCCCCGACCGGGGACCGCGGCACACCTCGCGCGTCGTAACGAGAAAATAGTTAATCAAGTAAAATATTTCTTAATTACACGCCCCGCACGCTTAACTTTCAATCGTTCGCTACGGAGCCATTCTCGGCCCCGTCGGCGGCAGGCGTCAAGTTTGTGGTTAAACACCAAGTAAATATTTCCCCCAACTCATGTGGGCACCGCTCGCGGCCGGCTCGCGGTTGGTTCAATCTACTTCTAAGCAGCGCACAGCGCCGCAAACAGACACGTTGCATGTCCTAAGAGGCTCGCTCTCGGCTCGGGTGCTCTTTGGTGGTGCATCACGAGAACGTAAACGCCTGGCCGGAGAACGGAGCTGTTGGACCAAATCAATTAAATCAATTGACGGCGATTAAGTTGCCGAAGCTGCAACGGCGGCCGTTGAGTCCGACGCCCGGCCGAAAGACGCCATGAGAACAACGAGACGATCGACGAAGAAATGCGACGGCTGGAGTGTTTCAGAAAACGATTAAATGAAACAGGTCTATGTTTCTTTAACTTGCGACAGGAAAATATTTGAAAGAAATGGGAAAGAAGCTAATGAAGATCTTGTCCATGAAGTAGAAGGAAGTCCAAGCTAAACACCAACACCACCAAACAACAGATTCCAAACTACGAGAGAGTGTAAAATGAGCAGTTAGAAAGATCGTAAAAGAAAATTGATAATGATGCGCCAAGTAATACGATCCCTTCCGCGTGTTGTCCAACTTGAACGATACTTGCGAAGTACCAAATATGCATTCATTCCTTAGACATACGATTTCTCACTCTACTCGAAGCGGACCAATCATTTTTCGCGCGAAAATGAGAAATGATTCATTCCGAACGTTTATTTTTATCCATCCGACTCACCGACGAGCGTCACAGCGATTGATCGACCACAATTCAAATCAACAAATTTCCAACGAAACCAACCGTCGCTGCTCTGATCCTCATTGGCTAGGCCCCTGCCTGCCTATCGATCGGTCGGTCGGTTCCTTGAGCCAAAAAAACGGACATTTCGAACCGTTGTTGACCGTTTTTCTTACCGAGAGTTCCGAGAAATGGGAAACAATTTTCGATGGCCTACTGAAATCCGAATCTCGGCAAACGTACTGAGAGATCACCCGCCTTGTGCTGTCTGTGAGCTATATGAGATCATTCGTGCCGGTCATCGAGTTCCGAGAAATGGGAAACAATTTTCGATGGGCCTACTGAAATCCGAATCTCGGCAAACGTACTGAGAGATCACCCGCCTTGTGCTGTCTGTGAGCTATATGAGATCATTCGTGCCGGTCATCTAGCACCAGCAGAAGCAGCAGAAGCAGCAGCACCCCGAAAAAAAAACATATGGACCCTGGCCCCGAAAGAAAGCCGCCTGCAAAAGTAATGTGCGTTTGGTGCCGTTGTTGCGTGTCGAACATCTTGAACCACTCGAGCTCGAGATGGAGTCCGTTTTTTTGTGGTCCGTTTTCTACTCGAGCATCTTTCCCGACCCGAGCTGAAACTCTGAGCGATGCATCCGAGATCCGAGCGCACCGCACTAAACATGCATTTTATGTCGTCATCCACACACACACACACACGCGGCTGGTTGATTGACCCCCTTCTGTGGCGGTGAAACTACCCGGTGCCACCTCCACAAACTCCGCCGAGGTCAATCATAAATTCAATAAATCGTGTAATGTTTCACCTTCCCATCAGGCCATCATCAGGGGTATGCTGGTAATGCGTGATCCACAAAAAAGGAGGCGCTTTTCGGAGGCGGCCACACAGCCCACTTTCGGGCGGGTCGAGCTTTCAACAACTCGCTCGCTCGCGGTCCATAAATGGACGAAAGTACGGTTCCGTAAAAGTACGTCGAAATATCGATTTAATTGGTCATTTTTTTTCACTACCACCGCCGCGGCGTGCCGCCTACAAATGGGAAACAAACAAGCCGGAGGCGAATGACTTATGGCTCCGCGGCGGGGGGGGTGTTTCGTGAAAGTCCGTCGCGTGAAGGCCCAAGAAACGATTGACAAACCCTGGCGCGAGCTGGCATCTCGATTACCGCTGGTGACGCTTTTTTGGGCGCTCGATGAAAGATTTTAAGAGCCCGCAGACTGCGCGGTTAAAGGGACAGAGATCGCGCGATGGGACAACATCTAGAACACGTAGCAAGCGGACACTGTGGGAATCTTTTGCCACTCGACGACGACGATGTGCATACCACACCGCCGTCCGTGCACCATGCGGACCGCGAATTATACGAACACTTTTCTCTTTATTTCGTTCCATCTTGGCGTTCCATCCTCTCTCCTCCTTGGCGTTATCTTTCGAACCCATTTTCTTATCCAGATTCTCACGATACTCGGCGGCGGCGGCGGCGGCATCGGCAATTATCATCATCATGGGTCGCGTCGCTCGGTCGGTGGAAAGTTTTCACATCATTACGGTCCCGCACTCGCTCTCTCTCTCTGTCTGCGATGCACACAGCGAGAAACAAAATGAAGTGCAGTGAAGTTTCTTGAACGCATTATTTAGCTCTCGGTGCTGCGACATTTTCCTGGCATCCCGGAGCACAGCATCTTGAGGTTCTTCGCTCGCTCGAAATGATTTCCACATGGGATCGAAGACACAACTCGACCGACCGATACACCACTTGAGTGCGGAGTTCCTGAGAACATGCTCCAAGAAGAGGGTCCTCGGCCGGAGTTGTCACCAACCGCTCGGGGCGCGCTTGGTTCCGCGGGCTGGTGGTGATTTATTTATTTGTCCAAAAAATCTCAAGATCAAGCCACAAGGGTTTTCCCTGATTCCCGAAGATGTGCTCCTAGAGAAACAAGCCAAAGGGCCAACGAGAGGCAGGGTAAAGAAAAAAAAACCAAAACGACAAACGGAAATCTCGAGCCCGAAAGGGTAGAACGATGCGCAGGCCAGACACAATTTCGATTGTTTGAAAATTAGAATAACAAACAAGAATCCTTATCCATCCATCAGTCCGGGGGCTCTTCATAATCCTAGGAAGGATCCGGCGGCTGGAAGGAATCCTTGCCTGCCTGAGGGCCTCGGTGAAGAGGATGCTCGGTGTTCGTGCAGCAAAACCGGCGACGAACAGGACACACCGGGTTGAGGTTGCTCAATTATTGTTCAATTCATCAACGATCGCGCGCCAAGCGTCGGAAGTTCGTTCTTTTTTCTGTGTCTTCCGCTTGTTTTTTTTGTTGCTCTGCCTCTTTGGCAGCCTCTCCCTCGAGAGAGGATCTTGTTCCACCGGAACAGGATGTTGAGAATTGTTGTGCCCTTGAGTACGCACCGTGATGATCCCGAGGATGATGATGATGGGAGTGTCACTTGCCGGCGGCGGCCTTCGCCATTGACTCACCGGGCAGGGTAGGATAAACACGGGCGCGCACTCGAGAGGCCTAGTTTCCCTAGCCGTCGCTCGGGGACACGTCCGGTGCTCGGGTAAGGACGGAAGTCGGCTCGTGCCTTGAAGCGGAACTGCTAGGAGTGTTGCTGGCTGGATTGAGTGCAAAAATCTTTAGTCGCCAAAAGGCACGCCACAGACAGCATAGACGCAACGGATCTTTGCGTTGGGATCTGTTTGCGTTGTTTCCATTGGCGCCGTCGCCGCCGTCGGTACTTTACCAGCATCGAATTACCTCGCGGACCGGAATCGACGGCCGGACGTTCGGCGTCGCGTAATTATCACTTATCTTCCAAGTGCTCCCTCCTGTCAGCTCCCAGCAATCCGCCGGCCAGCATCCGGTCGTGTGAGAGAATCGTCGGTCGCCGTCACGGAATCGACGGGGAAATAAAAGGAAATCCACCGGGCGCGGTCCACTCGCTGGGTGGACAATTATTGCGATGCGATAACTGCATCTTCGACTTCACGCTTCGAGCGGACCCGTCCCCGTCGGGTTTGCTATCTGATAATTGTTTGTGGATGCGCTGGATCATTCCTTGCTGGAGGCTGCACATTTCTGAGGCTCTTGAGAAGACGATCACTTAATAAAAAAGGCGACTCAGTATGACTCGAGAACTAGCAAAACCTTTGCTGCTGCGATTCCCGTTTAGAATCAACTTGAAACAATCTAATGAATAACAGTCAGTCGATGTTTTTATCGCGCGTTATATTTAAAACATCGCTTAGAGGACACAGCGCAATGTTTTGGGGACACAGCGTGGTGACTAAACGAGATCTAATTGCTGCAACGATCAATCAGGAATTCGATGGCTTCCAACCCATGTAACAGTGTGTGCCCCAGAAAAGCTTCCACATTGACACGCTTTTCCCAATCCCAACATATTCAAATATTTAACGAAAGAGCTGGATCGAAACGGTGCCCGAATCGAATCGAAATACTCTGCGGGGCTTTCGGACAGTGGCGGAACTGAACTTGCTGTAACCATTTTTCCACTCAAGTGGTCCCCGACAAAGTCGCGACTACGGAATGCCCCCAACAAACCGGCTCCACCGACCCGCCCGTCACGATCCGGTTGATTAGCCCGACGACGACGACGACGACACCGGAAGCTGAAACGATTTAACGGTATCACCGGAGGAGGGCCACGCAGGTGTGCCCGAGACGAGACGCAGCTCGAGTCATCAACGAATCATCAAAGATGGCAAATAAATGGCTCTCTCGCCTCACGCCGAGCGCCCCAAACGAGGGCCGAGGGCGAGATGAAGTTGTAAAAGGTTGTTTCAAATAAAATCGGTAGCCCCCAAAAGCGAACGGTCCGCCGTGGGAAGGTCGAGGCCGGCTCCGTCTGCGGCTTTCACTGGGCGGAAGAAAATGACCGAGACCGACCGGTGCCTAATTTTACCGATTCACCATTCCTCGCGCCGCCGCCGTCGTCGTGCGTTCTGCGCACACAGCGCTCATTAAACTTTACGATCCCCGCGTTAAAAGCTGCTCGCGGATGCTGCTCGCTGATTAACGCTGAAAAATAGGAAAAACCTCCAGCCTCGAGCGAAGAAACAGCCAAAAAAGGAAGGCCTTAGCCCAACGATAGCTGACTGAGAATGCAACAGACTTGCCCTTTTTCATGTGGCATCGGTCGGCCGGGAGGCTCGAGAGGCAGATGTGCATTCTAAGTCGCCGCGCGAAGGCCAACCACATGGCGCGGCCGAAGTGGCATGTGAATGGTGAAGATTTATGATCGTTCCTTCTCGCGCAGCGATTCTGCGACAGCCAGCATGGTAATGAGCGACCTGTTGCTTCGCGGGATCCTCTCGGCACGGTGATGCAACCGATCCGTACGTGCGTGTCACCTTCCACCATCGGTTTCGGGCTCAAAGAATCAATCGATGGGCTCAGCTCAGCTCGGGAGATATTTTTCCCTTCGCCGACAACATGTTCCGTGCTCCGCGTGCTAGCGGAACGGAGCGACCTCAACCTGCTCCGAGGGAACGAACGTGTTGAAGTGAGCGAATTGGTTTCGATTCGCGGAAAAGATAACTTCAAACTAACAATCTAACGCCAGGCTGCCAGGCGTTACAAGAGATCCCTCACACCAACACAACCGTTCGTCTTCAACTCGCGCAACGCTTGCGGCTCGGTTCGGGCAGCGCCAAGAAAGGGCACACTGTGGTGCAAAAGTATCGCACCACCGGTTTGGATCTGGGGCTTAAAATCTGATTTTTTGAAGGAAAGTGTACAGTTGAGAGGTCCAAAATATGTGCTCATATTTAATCTTCATTTTCCACAATTAACGGAAAATTTGGAAACTTTATTCAAATCGGTCTTGTTATTAATAACAACAATTCTCAATATTAATTGATATTATATTGAGTAAATAATTATATAAATAACTCAACATAAAACTTTACTTAAAATAAAAATAACAGACAAGACATTTAATTCTCGTACAAAAGTAATACACCGATCCCGGCCCGGTGCGACCCTTTTCGACCACACCGTGTATGATTAATAAAATTTAATAAACCCATTGCGGCCCCGTCGCTCGCACATTCAATGCTAAGCCGATGCGTGGGAGTTGTGATTACAAAATTTATTATTCGCCATCGAAGCCTGGGCCACAGCAGCTGCGGATCTCTGGGCCGCGCGCGGAACGGCACAAGGCACGGCACGTCGTTCCGCCTACCGTCGTCGTCGTCGTCGTCGTGGCCGTGGTCGTCGTCTCAGGCCGTTTGGAAACCCGAAACCAGCAACAACAACAGCACAGACCTCGGTAAAGGCAATTTAAAATTCACACTATAAAACGACACTAAGCCTCTGGGAGGTTTCAGGTCGCGGATTTTAAAGCCGCGCTCGGGGCTTCGGGGGTCGCGCATTTCTCGGACCGCGACGACCACATTCTGGGCGCGCTGTGTCCGTGTGTTTGTGTGTCGCGCATGAAGGGGTTAGCCACTGAGACGGGCCGCGAGTGCCGTGAGAGAGCGGACACCATCCAACACACACTTCGTTCGTTTACAGCTGAGCCCGGTTGGATGTAAAATGAACCTAAAAACAGCCTCAATGTGTGCCTGAATGACGGTGCCACCGTTTTGACTGTTCCGTTTTCTTGTGTCTGCTCTTTTTTCCCTCTACGCAACGCGGCGACAAAGGAACGGGTGGCTCACCGTGGGGCATTCAATCCTGTGTGTGCGAGGTGTAAAATGAGATTTTCTCCTGGACGGCAACGACTCGTGCCCGCGGACTCGTCACGAAATTTGTCCGCAGCCGCGCCATGACGTTGACAAGCGTAGGGTAGGGCTTAAAGTTTTGAGAAATGATCGGATGGATTAGCTGCCATGGTAATCCTCTAGCCCCGGGACGAGAGGCTGTCGATCGCGCTCGCAGCAAAGGTCTGTTGAACGCGAACCATTTTGTTCAAAACGTTCTAGTTGTTTTGTATTAATTTAGAAAAAATCAAATCATTTTCTTTTATCAACACAATTTCGGTTACAACCTGCACCGTTTTTGAGCTTCCAAAACCTGCCCGAACTTTAATTCGATCAAGGCGCACCTTCACCTCGGACAGCTGAATCTGGATCGAGCTGCCTCGCTGTCAACCCGAGGCTAAATGGGACTTTCTTACTGACTTTTTGTTATCTCGATGCCAAAACAAATACGCCGCAGTCTCTGACCGACGGCGAGGTTATCTTATCTGGGTGGTTTCTAACCAAAAATCAAACAACCCCAACACCGCTGGTGATTTACCAGCCTGCGGCAACGGGTACATCTAAGATAAACAAGTGCCTCGCCGTCTGACGGGCTTGTGGTGCAATACCCGATGGTGGTCTGAAAAATGTCCGACCTAACAAAGATGCAAGACACTTCGTTATGAATTTTATTATTTATTTTCCAACATGTATCATTCTTAACATGTAACTTTACACTCTAAAAAGTACTACTTTTCCGAGTTCAAAATAATTGCTCACTAAGGAGATTGTCTATCTTTATTTGACGAAAAGCTCTGTCCTTCGATGACAGCTTTCTAATGTCTAAATGTTTATTTTAAATGTGACAAACCAACTATTTTTACATGTTCATAACCTTGGCCATCTTCGCCAGTGAGTTCGGTTGTCGTCTAGCACCATTTGACGAACTTTGGCGATGTCTTCGCCAGTAGTTACAGTATTTGGAAGTCTCGATCGTTCATCGACTGGTTCAGCTATTACGGCCGGTTCTTCGTAAGTGCTGGTGCAAGGTCCCCATACGCAGAATCCAACACATCTTTGACTTGACACCGAGATACTCAATTTCTCCATTTCTACGAAAATACTGGCATCAACTTACTCAAACGTTTATTACACAAAAACTACGCATCCAGACTGGCTGTAAATTTTGTTGAGTAACTGTCAGTAGATTGACAACCGAATTTATTGGCTTTTATTTACTAGTGCTGCCACCTTGAGGTCTAAAACATATCAGACCACCCTCGCAGATGGTCCCGCTGAATGTAGCAAACGATGCGACTTCTAAAGCGACTGGTTGGAGCGACTAAGCATACCAATTTAGAGCACACACATGTAACGCGTCGAACGAGCAAATAATTAATTCATTGAACAAGCTTAACCAGATACCGGTGGACGGTGCATTATTAATATTCCGTTCATTTCACCTGTGCTCCGGGTGAACCGCTTGCAGGCAGATCTTTGCGCGGAGCCGCGGTCTGTAGGCTTTTCGCCATAAATCAGCGGCTTGTTCGCAAGTTACGGTCCGAATATTAATGCCACTTTGGAACGATCTAAATGCAAGCTTCGTGCATGATAAATCGGAGCAGCACCCGCAGCAAACATGTTGATGGGCTCCAACCGAAACTCTTTCGAGAGTGATGTTAGAAATTGTTTGAAATGCCAACAGTCACCGCACATTTTTGGGAAAAAATCAACCATCCTTCCAAGGTCCTTACAGAGGTATAGTTTCGCGCGCGTTCTAGCGTGGTGTAGACCTTGCTTGAAGAACATTAGCCCGTTCTAGAACTCGGTTCGATTAATTACACTGCCACCACCATTTCTACACAAATCCCACCGTAAACCCGCTTGACAAGTTTTGTTACCTCGCTGAGTGGGCGAACTTGTGTTAAACCCCCCTACCAGGTTTCTTGTTCTAGTCCGACCCGTGCTTTGGCGTAAGCACGCGTTACGCGCCGGCTCTGCAAAAGTTCGATCGGTCCGTTCGTCGAGGGGGTTCGTCGCGTGTCCCACATGCAGCGCACGAAGTTCTTTGTTTCCCGCAGTTGCGCAGTGCAGCGACGGTGAGGGCCAAAAGGCATGCAGCGAGTCGCGTTCTTGATCTCGCGCCACGTTCCGATTCAGCTGGCCCGCTGATCTGCATGCCACCACACACCACCACGACGAAGGCTCCGCACAACAACAAAGCGAATCGAAGAAAGAAACGAACGCAAACGGGCTCCCTTGGAAAGGGTAATATTTCGCCGTTAAATCATGGCCCCAGCAACTTTGGGCCTGTCAATGTAGCGGTCGCCCGGCGCTAGTGTGCGACAAGCATAAACAACGCCCCACCGGGGCGGGATGGTGCGTGCTGCTATTGTGACAATGTTGCCGCTTAAAAGTCCGCTCGTCTCAAAGTGGGTCTCTCGAACGGGCAATTTGCCCTCCCATGCGCCCGGTGAGCCGGAAAACGGTCTGTTATTGTTTGCCGCCTCAAAAGTCACTTCAGAAACTTTGGGCGACTTTTCGGTGTAGATTTTCATATTTTGCCCACGTTTAACCTTGCCGCCGGGGAAGCAGAAAAACGAAAACTCCAATCGAGTAAACACATCCTCTTCTTTTGAAACCACCTTTTTTTACCACACAGAAAAGGTTTGTGTTTTTCTTGGGCTGTGCCCAGAAACAGTCGGCAGAAAAACAACAAATCATTAAAAGTGAAATGGTTTTGGGGCCGTGCGCCGTAAAGCTGCTGACGGACGGCCATGACTTCTTCGCCGACGATGACAGCCGACAATTTTCCGCCGGCGGTTTCTGTGCGAAAGCTGGCATGCCTAGCGGAAAGATCACGAACAAGATCACGCCCCGGAAGTTCCCAACGGCGAAGTTGTGCTTTAATTATTAAGCCCAAGAGCGGAGCTCTCGGCAAATACACGCGTTTGTTGTTTGCTTCTGCAAACAAGTCTTATCTGAACAAGTCTATTGACCGTGTCCTGGTGAGTTTGCAAACTTCACTTGGAGCAAACAGTGAGATAGGATTCCGCGAATAACGCTTTCGCTATCTACTTAGACCTACTTAGCGTGGTGAGAGACAAGTATGTATTACTTTTAACAAGTGCGACCCCGTATGCTACACCCTTCAAATGAGCAACGATCGGACTGGAGATCGTTTCCTGCACCCCAGAAAATGGCACAGATTTTTGCCAGTCGTCAGCCACACCAAAAGATGCACATCTGTGGCTGAAGATCGCGCCGGAAAGCTGATACTCTTCAGCACTCAGCTCCGGACCCGCAGCAGTACGGTTCAAAGCGCAGAGAGCCCACCAGACCGTGCCTGAAAGGAAGTGCAGCAGCAGTTTTCAATTTTTGCATTTGGCCCTTGGCCATGCTACAGTTCACAGAGACAGAGAGCTGCAACGCACCGCGGGTGCTGCGTAAGAGAAAACATTCGCTTTCGTGCGTGCGTGCGTGCCCGTGTCCGTGTGTGTGTGTTGTGCTTGGAGCAACATACGGGCCCCCTGAAGGTTAGGGGCCCCTGGAGCATAAATGATCGGATGAATGAGCGAGGAGAACCACGGACCCGGAACCCCGGGGCACAGTGCGGGAACCCGATGCAAACAGGGCGCAAGTAGAATGGAGAAACGGCCACAAAAAAGGGCAGGAAAGAAAGCCCCCGGAGGCCCGGAGGGTGAAGAAAGTGCCCGACGGAAAGGGAAGAAAAACTTAGGCCGCACCCGGCAGCATAAGAGGAATGGAAAGGATGGAATGAAAGAACCAGGGCCACTCCACAGCCACACACACACACACACACACGCTACCTGAAGAAGGTGATCATTTCGAAAGCTGGCAAATAAAACAATACTGCGCGAGTGGAGAAGGCAAAAAGAGCCCACTCACCAAAGTAAACCAAACATCTCAACCCAGCATAGGTTGCGGAGGGCTCGAAAGACAGAGACGGAGAGGGTCCGAAGATAATGAACGAGAATATGGTGCAAACAACCCCCGTCCCGACGGCAGCAACATAACTGCTTTGTGTGTGGTGAGCTGCGGCCATGTGCTCTCAGCATACATCTCTCCTACAACCAACCCCCGACACCAACACAGCCAAACAAAGGCAATGATCGAGTCCGAGGCTGGTCCACGCTCAAGAGATCGAGTCATGTGAACTTTACCTGTTCACCTTTTCCCGGTGAACCCCTCCAGGCGGCAGCATAACCTTTTTTTTCTTTCTTCTCTCTTTGCTGGGTCGATGGTGGCGCGGTGCCCTGTTCCCTCGGCTGCGCCCGGTGGTTGTACGGCTTTTATGGTACAGCCCACGATGCGCTCCGGTGCAACATGTGTGTTTCGAGGGTCGCCGCTCGTATTGAAGGCGGAAGAAGCATTCCGAAACAGCTTTCAGCCCGGTCCCGGGATTCCTTTTCGAACGCGTTTTTGGACAGCGCTTTTCGCACGATTCGCATCCGAATCCTGTGCAGCCCCCTACTTGAAGGATGCGCACGTTGCATAATTGCATACCTGTCCGCGAGCAGATTCTCGGTTCTTGATCCCGATTACGAGGCCAGGATTACCGGGGCCAGGACACGGAGATTGGATGATTACTGTCCAAAAACACTTGCACACACGGCGGCCCACAAATCTCAACATAGTCGTCGAGCGCAGAGCATAAGAGCAACATTTCGCATTGAAACAAATGAAGAACAGTTGGGAGGATTACTTTTCGGCAAATTTTGCGGTGAGTCCGCGGGAAATCAATTATCTCATTTTCCCGTCAACCGCGACCGGGGGCCGAGGGGATTTGGCTTAAACTGTTGGCTGATGTTGGGCTGGAGTGTGGGATCGAACTTTGCGCAAATAGTACTTGCACCGAGCAGCGGTATCTTATCTGGCGGTCGTCCGTATAGACATGAACTCGGACAACCTCGAGCCAAGTGTCGGTACCTTGTTGTCTCCTCCCGGGCGCCATATTGCCGTGGCGACGTTGAAAAGTTTCCATTTTACGGCACCCAAAGCAACAAGCGTACGTACAGTTATGCGTGCGTCACGCATGAGGAAGGCTTCAGTTTCCGGTTGTTTATGGCTGAAAATTTATTCGCATCCAAGCAGCAAAAGGACTCGGCACCGGCCAAATGCTTCAGCGGCTTCCAAAACGAGAGATTTTGGAGTCCGGTTTCGCGATCGTAGAACCTCGTCGAGCGGGGCCACGTAAGCGCCGGCAATCGCTCAACGGAAAATAGACATCCGAGTGTTTGATTTCGCCCCGGCCCCGGGGTTGGTAGTGGTGTATAAATAATTTATGACGCAATAAGATTTGCTCGATCGAGTAGCAGCTCCGAGCAGCGGAGCGCCGTTTGTGAACGTCTCGCCGCGATGAAGTCGCTCGGAAATCGCGTGGGCGACAGAAAGCGAAGCTTCCCAGTGGAAACCCGAGTTCCAGAGACCCTTTTAACTTTCTACAATTTATGTCCAAAAGGAGTTTACTAATGGCTGCGTGCCATACCTCTCATTTCGTTGATCTCATGCCTGTGATGGTAGTCCTTGAGAAAGCAGCTTCCACCGGCGATCAGCGCGGTCAGGACGAGCAGGACGCCCGCAGACACCCGCGGTGACCACACACCACCACCCATCGTAAAACCGTTTTAGCCCGTAGCCAACAACCAAACACACACACACACAAAACACACGCCAAACAGGTTGTTTCCAACGCAACTGTGTACTTGTCGCGCGCTATCTCACCGAACCACTTGTTGCTGCTCACTAGCTCACTCGCTGTTAGCTCACTGGTGTCGCTTTTCCTCACTCGCGCTTGCTTTGGTTCACTGCACACGCTCACCCGCTGCTCACTCTGCGGCCATGGTGGTGTTTCCCCGGAGCCTATGCGCCGTTTATGTGCGGCCAGTGCAAGTTGTAATTGAATTTTTAGCACGAACAATTTTTGGTCATCTCCTCGAAACACAGCCGACGCTCCTTTCTGATTTGGTGCAACACGCAAACCCCGTTACCGAGACACTGAAGGCGCTGATATGCTACGGTCGCGGTTTCAAACAGATATCGTACACTCAATTCTGTCACGTTTTTTACAATGTAACACGCTGTTGCCTTTTAAACTCTGGTCACCAAATTCGCACTCGTACCGCCGACCGATGAATCAACTGTTTATCTGCGACGCCCGTTTCGTTGTTTGCACAGCCTCACTTTTCGCACTCAGCACTTTTACAGACGCGGCAAGATGGTGTGACGGTCGTTCGAACTTGCGGACCACGGCTGCTGCTAACAACCCACCGTGACATGATGATGTTGATGATGACGATGATGACGGTTGAAAATTCGGGTGTTTCGGGGGCGTTTTGATGTTTTTTGTTCCATTCACTGTCTGTAGTCACTTATCACGCCGCGGTGCTGGAATTCATCTCGGCAAAGTCCAGACTTCCAGACTCCCTCACGTGCATGTTCATACAGGAGTTAAATTTTATGTCTCTTTTGCGTACAAATCTTTGTTGTTCTCGACTCCTACGCTTTTGGGCACATGCACAAAAAACTAAACCCCATTCATACCCCGAGCCTGAACACAACACTTGGTGCTTGAGAACGACGACTTAGCAAAAAAAAAAGGGAAACAACGCAAACGCACTCTCCGAAGTTTCTCCGACAACTTCTCTCGAAAAACTGAAACGCCGACGCTTCAGACTTATGCGTACGCGTTTGCGCTCTCGGTCCTGCACTCGTCCGTTGTCGCTTCGTCAGACATCGTTTTCTTCCCTGCGTCGCTCTCTCTCGCGGAGATTCGGTTCGCGGCTCTCTCTGTGATGTTTTTCTTTACACTATGCTCTCATCGCGATCTTCGGCGATCGGCGCGAACATGCAATGTTGCTGTACTAGCTTTTACATCTAGAACCTGCAAACTCTCATTTCGAGTATGAAGAAGTAAATCGCACTACGACTTAAATTTATTTTCAGAAAACTAGATCAAGTAAAGCCATTTATGGATTTAAGTACCAGTTAGATTTTAGAATTAATCTTTCAACCAAAATATAAATATCGTTCTTTGTGTCAGAAAATTAAACCCCTTTGTAACCATGAAAAGCGAACTCACTATGCAAGATATTGTGCATACCACTGTACAAACCACCGTCTCTTGTACAGGATGTTGTGAGCAACATGAATATGTTGCAAGAAACGTTGCATGCGATCAAAGCATACAATTGCGTGCCATTAATTTCCAAATTTAAAATTTTCCGTTTCTCATAATATGAAGTGCATGTGAAAATGTGAATTTAATGCATTGAATAAAGGTTTAGTAAAGTTGATTCAAATGCTGAAAAGCATGAAGAATATGACTTTAACAACAAGCGTTTAATTTTCTTTTGTCTGTCATACTTACCGGATAATACTGTTACATGCTCTCGTTCGCCTGTTTCAAAATTCACTAAAAGCCTTGTAAAATACAAAACAATCAAAACTGAAGAAAATAGTTCAACTAAAATAGTTTTAAGCATTCCAATAACATTCAAAAGGCAAACAACTATTGATAAACGTAAATTTCCAATGGCCCTTTAAAATCAATCCAAACTAAATCATTGTGAAACAAAAACAATCATTTTATTCACTTTATTCTATTTGTTCCTCGCCCACATATGCATTTTTATTGTTTTTTTTTGTTCGTTAGTTTCGCGTCGTTTCTTTGTGAACTTGCATTTGCTGCGCATTGTCGTGCCTTATCTCTGTGTGTGGGGTTTTTATGCTTGAAATTATTCGATAGTTGCATCCTTCATTTACCTAGTTCTTGATCGTTTTTAGCCATTTCAATTTGGTGTGCATGCGCGCTACGCATTTTGGAACCTTCGCCATAAGCTAGTGGGGGGCTAGTTTCAGCTTCATTTCCAAATTATTGCAACTGTTGTTTTTCTATTTTCGGGGATCGTTCTCCCATGCTCGACTCGGCTAGCCATTCTCAAGGGCGTTTGTATATTAGAATAATCTTGGCTAATAGTTGTTTTTTTTTCCTCTACTACGGAAACATGGCGCTGGGCTTAATGTTTGCTTGTTAAGCTGGTTTGCTGATGAGTTCCTTATTTGTCCGTGTCTGTGCGTTGTAGCTAAGTATTAGTTGCTTTAGCTTTGAGTATCATTTACTGTATCATTCGGCTTTGTAACTAACCTTTCTTCCGGTCCTTATTTCTTATGCGTATAGCCAGGCAGTTCTGGCGATGATCGAATGTTTATGTTTTACCAAACATCATTACAAATTTTGTCAATATAAGCAAATGTTTCAATTTTGTCTTGCAAGTTCCAAACCAGATATGTGATAGATGCGGCTTTTTGGTAGCATTAAAATGAATAGAATGTGGTTGCTCAACACTGAAACGGCAAAGAAATTGCATCTGCCTGGCGCATACCTAGAATTATCTAGAAGAAACCTTTCAGCTTAAAAAAATGCAACCGAAAACGGTTTCACCGTTGGCGGCAGCGACCTGAAGAGCGCCGTTCTGAAGTGCATTCCGTGTTCAGCGATTCAGTTTAGCAACTCTGATAAACACACAGTTTGCTGCACTTTAGCCTTTTTTCGTTTGCTCACATTGATCCAATTTCAATAATTAGGCACTCAAGTGTAAATCAAATCTTCTATTTAATATAGCTCTATGATTCCCTATGAATATGTTTACCGACTCAATCTTCATTCCACATTATCCTTTGCATTTTGTTATGATTTTCATTATGTTTTCCTTCGGGTTTTTTTGCATGCTTTGTAAATTTCCTAGCCCTACTATCTGCCTTTTGAATCGAATGAGATAAATCGTATGCTGCATTCAGTTTACTGCTCAAATTTGTTGCTTTAACTAAAGTCAATTTGCCCTTGATTCGCTAAGATTGCTGCAGCAGCTTACCTATCACAATGATTCCATGCAGCATTGCTCAATCCCTACATCCTCACTGTCGTAGTGGAGGTGCCCTTAGTGAATATTGGATTTAGCGTAAGCAAAAATCTTGATATAACAATCAAATTTTAATATACTGGTGCTAGCTGTTTATCATCATAAAAAATAAACTCTGATGTTCTTAAATTAGTACCAAGCACAATTGTTACACTCGATCTTAAGTGGTTTCGTTCATTAGTTCCAGCAGCGTCTCTAAGTTGCTCTATTATCGACAGTTTATAATGCAGCACAACAGATGCGGCAGGCCTGACTAATTTAGGCAAATTTTGCTTGTATATAAACCATTTCGCACTGTACGTATCTTCACTACGGAAAAGTGACGCATTAACTCGTCTGAGTGACTCTATTTCGAAATGATGGTTTGCTAATGCTGTTCCTTTTTATGTTGTTGCTAGTGTTTCTGCTGCGTAGGATGCAGAGAAGTCTACATTGCCGGAAAGCTAGGCTAGTACGTAAAAGTATCTACAAACAGTGTTACTACAGACTACAGTAACGCTCGCTCTCAATATTAGTCGACTGAAAACTGATAAATACGACGTGTTTGATTCAGGTATAAAAAAGACACATACAAAATAGTCGAAACTTACCAAACATATAATAAATTCAAAGGCCAGTGTCATTTTAAATTATTTTTTACGGAATGATCTTGATATTTTGTCTAAATTTAATCGATAGTCATTACTCAGACACATAAATTATTATTCGAATCATTTTCAATCTCAGGCGATAATCGCGCGCTGTGTAAGAGCACTCTTATCAGTAGTAGGATAGTATAGTTTACGGCGTTTAGATTTACGGTCAACTGCACTACAGAATTGGATTTGCTTACGCTTTACTACTGCTTTCGTCATCTATAGTAACAATTGTTTGATTTCTTTCTTGCTTGTCTGCAACACGGTTCTTTAAGATACATCTATGGTGCATGCATAAACTTCTTTTTTTTTACTGCCTTGTATTCGGTTTTGTGAACACTAGTGTTGTAGAGTGCCATCGGAATGGCATTCGGTGCATTTAGCGTTTGTCATCCACCCGCTCTAGATCACGTTTTATGAACACTAATTTTCGGATTATATTCAAAACTGAGATGGTTTCGACAAGTTATGTTATAACTGAAAGAAAATTGGAATAAAAATGTTCCTCGCTTTGAAATGTTTAAAATTAAGTAAATCATGTAGTGAACAATTCATCATGGGTTGAACAATTCATTTTGGATTTAACGCGATCATTTGTTTCATACGTTTGAAGAAAACATATTCTATCTATTAAACTATGACGACAATTAGTGTAAAAACATCGGTTTAATGTTATTGTGATCACTGTTCGGCGTCCCGGTGCATTTTATCAGCGAAACATGAAGAGTAGTAAACTATGGCAGTTTGTATTTTGTTTAACCCAACTCAACTGTTTTACCTTTTGCACGTATCGGTAAGAATGTTCTGTTATTTCCACTAAAACGTTTGTGATAAGCACGGATTTGGATCCCACAACTGGCGGGGGTTTAAAATTCAAATCATGTTCGTTAAAATGGTTCCATAAATCTTAGTAGAGCCGTTTCGTATGAAGTGCATGTTTCCTGCGCTTTTCATGTTTTCATATTGCTGCTTTTTTCTTTCTTTAACTGTTTGTTCTTGTTTATCCTAAGTAACATTAGTTCAATACATCGCTAGCAACGGTCGACCACTTCGGTGGCAGTCGGCGGCGGGTACTTAAGTACTTTACATATGCGCCACGAATATGTATTAACTCTTAGCACGGTTTTAACGATATGCATCTCACGTCACAGCAACATGCCACATCTTGCTCGATTCCGTAAGCGATTTTTTTATTCCTTCGTTCGCGCCAGCGCCCAGTTTTCTTCTAGTTTTTACATCTCGTGCCTTTTTCTTCCCTATCCCGGCCATGCCAAGCTCTTAGTAAGCCAACAGTCTTACTGCTATTGGTTTCAGTTTTTGGTTGTGTTTTGCGCCTAGCGCCATTGGTATTCTTGCATGTTTAGAATCTGTCCTTCGTTCACAGTTTTAGTTTTCTCTTCTATTGGCAACCATCGTTCTAGAGTACAACGTTTCTACAAAATGTACAGTTCCTGTTCCTTTTCACGTTCCCTTCGTAACGTAGCTGCTTAGCAAAAGTATTCCAATGAACTACATTAATAACGTGATATTTTAGTGAGTGTTTTTGACATATCATCTGAAATGTTTGCCAATTCTTGAAGCTTCCTTCATTGCAATATACGCGCGTGGTTTAGGGATTGGTCAATCAAAAATTATTTTTTGTTTTTCTGTTTTCTTCCAATTGGTTTCCATTGCTTATAGATTTCATAATGAACCATTATCTAATTGTTGAAGATCAAAAACTATCTTCTCGTCGTGGGACGAAGCAAGTAGTACAAGCTTTTGATAAGTCGCTTTCCAGGACTGATGTCGGTCACGCTGATTTGTTGCACACTCCCTTGCTTCTTCCAACCTCTCCGATTTCTTTGTGTAGTGTGACTGCGAACATGCTCGATGGTGTTACCAAAATCATCCGGCCACTTAAAACTGCATAGAAAATACCGCGTTCATCATAACTCTCTCTATTCGATACTTTCGATTAGTCCAAACTTCGTCTTCCGTCGATGCGTCCCCAAAGACGGCGAAGGACTCTCCCCACATCACACTCTGGTCCAACAGTAAACACCCTCCCGGAGCGCTCTTGCCGGCTCGTTTGCCATGCCCTCGCCGGTCACGCCGGCCCGATATGTCTCATTTCTAGCACGCCACGTTTTCGGGCAACGGATTTTCCGTTATTCGAATCGCGCCATTCTTGGCCCGCATCGCGGCACTGTTCTCATAAATGGCGGCACCGGCGGCACTTCCGCCGATGCACGCACTTCCGCTGCTGGAGATGTTGGCCGTTGCTGTGATGCCGATGTTTCCGCCGCTGTCCCCGTTGTGCTGTTCAGAGCTACCACCGCCGCCGCCGCCACTGCCGCCTCCTCCGGCGGTCACGTTGCCGTTCAGCTTGTCGAACTCTTGATTACACGACACCGTGTCATTGTTGTTGTGGATGTTGTTGTTGTTGCGGTTGATAGCAGTTGCAGCAGCAGCAGCGGCAGCAGCAGTAGCAGGATGGTATTTAGCATGCGGTGAAAATGTCGGTGCTGCCTCAACACCATTAGTACGATTAATAGCTGTAGCTGAATAAAGCGAGGTGCGTGTCTTTGATGGGATGATGTTTCGCAAATGAGCTAGTCGTAATAATTGGTTGGTTTTTATATTTTCTCTGTTTTTGGTAGAAAATATACACTGATTACATTTAATTAATATGATTCCGCACAAAGTTTCAATGTTTGTTTGATTGTTTGTTTGATTTGTTTTTGCTGAGAGCGGTTAGCGGGGAATATTAAATTCGATTACGCGAGACGCTGTGGCAAACACTGCGAGCAGCGCGATTCGAAATGCTACACCTTAACAAAAATATATTGCTTTTCATATCACAACATCGCAGACCCTTTTCATCCCAATTACTTCAACCGTGTTTAACAGGACTCGTAAAAGCCGGCTTGTCTAGGCAGAGTGGTAGATAAACGAAAAATACTTGACTTTTCACTTGCAACGTTCAAAAAAAAAAAAAAAAACAAATTAGTCAGAACTAAAGCAATAAATATAACACAAAACAATAACATCGTTGAAGATTCAACAATCTGTGTATTGAAACTTGTCTTATGCGAGAAACTACTGGGTACTCGACAACAAATACAGAACTGAAATTGATACCGGCGCAACGACATGACGACAGATTATTTGCAATGGAAGAAAAGTGATGAATGGTTTGTTCGATCTGAGTGAATGATTGTGATGAGTTATGTCCGTTGTGACATGATATGATATGGGTGAATGATTTTGATACTGATAGCAAAAATTCAATTACAAAGTTCAACATCACCATGTGGTGTAGATAGGACAAATATTTTGCAACTCGATGAAAGTTTTTTTTTTGATTACCGAAAGCGACTCGTTCGTACCGGTCCCGCATTATATTCGATATTCTCACATAACCTTCGAAGAGTGAAACATGCTTAAACCTATCCTAGATCTACTAGCTCGTAGGAAGGATGACCTAATCATTGGCGCAACTTCTTCATCCAAGCGACTGGTTCCGAAAATATAACTTTCAACATTTAATTGAGCATTAATTTCATCGTCTAGTAGCAGCGTGAACTGATCAAGTCTACCATAAGCGTCAAGTGCTACGAAGTATGCTCTTACAACATTCCGATAGCAGCCGTGGCACTATTCGCTAGAAGTAAATATAGTATACACGGAGGATGCTTCCTTTCGCGATTTGGCCGGCGTCGAGGGGAAAGTGATGGCATTTTCAAAGCGGAATGCATATTGTGCAAACGATTTATTTCTTTCAGCAGTATATGTGTAGAGAGTAAATAGAAGCGATCGAAAGTTCAGGTTTAACAATTTATTCCATATCAAATTACAATATACAATTTTTGACATAACATAAAATACAAAATAAAACTACGAAAAACACAAAGCGCATTGGTGCCGTCAATGTTTTAAAAATCATGCGAACTGAAGGCGGCCACGCAAAGAAACTTACAATAACATAATAAAATAATTCTCGATACAAGAAAAAGGTAGATGATTCGATAAAAGATAAACGTAGAAAATCGGAGCGTTGCGCACCGCATCGCGGTGCCCCGTAGCAACAAGCAAGGAAATTATTCGAACGCAAATAACCAAAGACGAAAAGCGCAGTATAGCGATCGACGGCTCATAAAGCGTAAAGCTCAGGATACAGAGTTTAGACACCGGCCGGTGCCTTTGCTTTAGTGGGGGATGCAATTTTCTTCGAGACTGTGAAAAGAAAATACACATTCCACGAACGGTTTAGCTCGCTTCGCAGTCGAACTTATGGATCTGCTCAGATAACGCAGGGAGTGGAATTTCACTAACTCTACGGGCTGTTATTTTTACATTAAGCAAAAACGATGTTTGTTCGACGTGCAGAAGCATTGCCCTGCACTAGCAATTTACCAAAAAGATAAGCAATAGCATTGATTTTCTACGTAGTGTGTTAAAACATTATTTTTACTCGAATGAAATGGCCTATGAATTGCTACATTTTCTTCAGGAATTTTTTATTTAGTGTAAATGAAATTGATTTACCCGCAATACCCGTCCTGCTTGTGTTTTGTGCATTTCAGTGGCACAACCTGCTCGGTGGAAGACCAGCGTGATGAGGCGTAGCCTAGTACTACTTCACTGCTTCTCACTGCAACCGAGTGAGTGAGTGCGTGTAAACTCGTTTTCCGAACTCGATAATAATTGTTTCGCAATTATTTCCACACTTTGAAAATGGCATTTCAAATCATTAACTAAGCTATCCTAATTGTTCGGTCAGACAATGGCACCCGCAGTAGCAGAATCGATACAGTTCCACAATCTACCCCGCTGATCGTATAAAAGTTGTCCGAACTAGGGAACGTTCTTCACTAACCGTTCAATCATTTCATTTAATTCAAATCGATATTATTTTAAAAACTTAGGGATTTTTATAAGATCATCTTACTTTCGGAAAAATTAAGCCAATCTTTGGTTCATGCAGACCGATTTTGTGCAGGTAGACTTTGTTGTGGACACCTAAATGTATCGTTACCACAAGTTTCACTCACTGCTCGACGTTCGATGCGCGGCTTTTCGTTTGATTGATTTTGGAAAAATAGGTCGTAAAGCATGAATCTATGCGTGTTGCATAAATATTGCAGAATCATTTAACCAACTCGAAACCCGCTTATATTAATCTAAAACGTGTTTAGATTTTTTGTGTTAAATACTTCTCTGCAGCGCAGTTGGTTAATACGATTTTTGCAATACAATATTAGAGGATGTCGCGAGTGCGGGAAACCGCATCCTACATGTGACAGGAAAGGCCTGCAATTATGGATGCCAGGAAATGCAGTAAACTCTCCTACAAGCAAGATCCCTCTTGAGGAAGACCGAGAACGGGATCGGGAATCGGCGGCTTTCTAGGGGGACAAACTTTCTACTGTGCCCGCGCGAGACAGTTTGCCTATCTTTTGCAAAGCTCCGACAGCTAAAAATAAACGAATTGGGGTGAGTGTATGAGAAAAATAAGCAACAAAAGTAACTGAGAAATGTGAGAAGATGTAATGAGAATGTTGATGCGAAAAACAAGTCTGACTTCATGTATGGACCTCAGCGATAGCGAATTTATTACGCGATGATTGTTATGAATTGATTTAATTTGACAACATTAACACACATTATAGTGCATATTAGTGTAAAGTTAAGCTATGTAATTTCAACTACGAATTTATAGAAACAGTGCGACAATGATAAACAAGAATATATGTAAACAACAAATGTGTTAACAGCCGCGCACTTCTACCGTAGGCTTCAAAAGTTTTGTTATAGAACTTTACTAGTAATTTAAAATGCTCTACTCCAACTAAACACAGAACTCGTTTAATCTCAATGAGAAGGGTCATCCGTACAACAAACAATCGGCATTCGACTAAGCTTCAATTAACGTATTTAGTTATGCGCAAAACAAACATAATCGATCATCGATAGAAATTTGTATCGAAATCATATTAGACATTCTCATCGACAAACAAATCCGATGTGTTCGTTTCATTCCGTTGTGATCTTCATCTCTTCCACTATTGAACAAACGAACAGCGGATAAATTTATGAGGAAACAGCACACAGTGACACACACACTCCTTCCGGTCCGCTAGTAAAAGGTAACGTGAGAAAATCTAAGCTACGAGCCAAGGATCGCGCGCTGCACCAGCGTTGAGAGAACAGCAACCAATACTTTCGTCCCGAATCGGCGCCACAAACGCAAAACGCAAAAACCGAATGAATAAGTTACAGGCAACAGCATTCTATGTCAACTTTGAGCGAATGTTTGGGTTTGATTACTTTCAAAGCTCAAACAAACAATTACTAATTGGTTTTATTGCCAGTTCCATCTATATCAGTATCCATAATGTACTTTAGTAACACAGCTTTACAATTTCACTTGCTTCCATCACAACGCTTCAGTAGAATTCACGAAAAAGAAACTAATTTATGCAACCTGTTTGAGCATACATTTCGCAACTAGAAACAAACCAACCAACAAGATCAATAGGCTAAAAGGGGGAATTTCTTTTCCTTTGCTCTTTATCAAAACCGATTGAACCAATCGTTAGGGCCCTGCGTTTGCTAGCGGTGGATAATGATACTATCATTTTTCTAGGCAAAAAAAGCTCAATTCCCTCTAGTTTAGTTGCTACTCTATTTGCTATCCGTCTACAATTCGAAAATCTTCGTTTAATGCATCTCTATTATTTGCGCTTCGTTTGTCCGCATTCCGTGTACCACGGTCCACGGAAGAGTAATACAAATATTGAACACATACAGCGATCATATTAATTTATAATGAAACCAATGCTATCGGATAATGTTTTAATTTATTGTGAGAACTCGATACATGCTGGTTTGGCCTAATGGTTTGAGCTCATTGTTTCAATGTTTCCTTCAGCGTATGATTGATCCTAGATGATAGTTATGATTGCGTCGTGATCGCGTGTGTTGAGCTTGACACAAATTTCAACTAGACTGCCATCGGTTGGGTATGCATTCAAACCAATTAAAGTGTAAAAGGCTACAACCTCCTTACGCTCACAGGACGATGCTGCCATGAGATGGATGTGATGGTGAGCTGTATGCAGTACTAGTTGTGTCCTTTGCCCGTCTACTGACTCGGGAAAACATGTATGGCAGTATGATAGCGATTCCGATTACAGTATGTATTTTAATGCGTACACCCTCAAGCGATACGATGCGAAATGTGGAACGCGAAAACTATTGTTGAGTAAAGTGATGTGAACGTGATGTTTGCGGCGTTGTATGCTTTCGATCAGTAACTCTACCGGCGCTGCTATACCGAACCCGAGCAAAGCGGCCCAAAACAGCACACGGTGTACCACTTGTTTAAAGTCTGCTCCCTACAAACTCCCACGGCTTCGCTAATCTCCCGAAAGCCCTTTCTAGTGTAGCCGATAGCATAGTGTGTTGAGTGTTCATGGGCGCGCGCACAGATAGGTCGTGTGTACTTTTGTGTGCCTGCGTTCAATCGTCAGCATTTTCAATTTTGCCTTCTTTCTGTTCCAGGGTATAAAACGTTATGCAAGACGATGCTGCAGTGGGTGCAGTAGAGCGAATGCTTGGTTAAGGATGCTGCGTTCCATGGAAAACCCACGGAACAGTAAGGGGAGTTTGCAACAAATATGACTTCTAGCCATTTCTAGCGTTCGTGTAAGGCTTGGTGTGCTTTTCGAATGGGGAATAACCAACGGCTCTCGAGTGGAACAGGATCAATAGGTTTTATCAATACGTTCGAATGTGTGTACTATGCGCGCTTACTCTTACATCACTAGGTACTGCTCTGTGTGTGAGTCGGAAAATTTAACACTTACCGTAGCCTTCTCCCTGGAGGAAAAGTCGGAACGCTTCGGCCAGCTTGCCGGGTTGTTCCTCCAGTACCAGGCCGCAATCGGAAATCTAAAAGGAGAAGCAAAACATCAAACGATTGTCGATTTACAGAACGTTGATTTGAATATTCTCCTGCGCTATAGTGGCATTTCGTCACATCGTCATATGTATGTCATTAACATCGGTCCAGTGTATAGGTCTCGTATATCACCACTGCTCCACTCCGTTCGGTCAAAATCTCAATTTGCGTTGGGGACACATTACGTCATACTTGGTGAAGGCAATATGAGCGGGACATAATTATCCCACCGCAACATCACCCACCACGAGGATTAGGTGTCATTTTTTATTCACCCGCAAATAGTGTTACGCAAAACGCTCCACAGTGGCCCTTTCTACCCATGTTCTCGAATCGCATTTTCGTCCTGGGAATACAATCCACCGGTGTGTAACGGTAGGCGTGAAGCGCGTATACGTCGTCCGTCGTCGCGTCGCCCGGTGGTTGATGGTGAAATTATAATGAAATTACCTTCATCCAATTAGTCTTCTCGGGGGTTAGTCTACCGTTGAACGTCACCGTGTCATCGATGTGGGGCGAA